>NC_051217.1:27592050-27702050 GCF_015220715.1 Pygocentrus nattereri | reverse complement strand
AGATTCTGGACCTTCTGAAGTTGAGAGACTAGTTCCCTTGAGTGTAGCACAGAAAGGTGGTAGGTGCATATTAGTGATGCTGTTAAATTTAACTTTGTCTGCCTCAGGTCGTTTTGGACACTTGGGTCTGGCCATTAATCTGATCACCTATGATGACCGCTTTAACCTGAAGGGCATTGAGGAGCAGCTGGGCACTGAGATCAAGCCCATTCCTAGCAGCATTGACAAGAGCTTGTATGTGGCAGAGTATCACAGTGAGAGCAGTGAGGAGGTGAAACCGTGAGCAGGTGAGAACCCTTCCTTATGGTGGCAGTCATTGATTATGCATTTTTATTGACATATAAAATGAGTCTTAAGCTCATTTTATTCAGGGGAGATTTTATTTGCTGTGACTCCTTGTTTCTGGTGAGTTGTGTTGAAAGATGCCTGTACTGCAGTAGATCTGCAAGTGCAGGCTTGTGGGGTGTTGATGGCTAGAAAGCATATTAGTGATCCATCCCCCCTGCCGTTATTAAATGCTGATTTGATCCATCGTGAAATGGTTCTAATTGATCTCTCAATCTTTATTGCAGAACACCAGTCACACATGTCCCCTGCTTTCAACTCCTACGCTTCCTTGCTGTCTTGGGGACTCCCCAACCCCCTTTTTTCCCCTCCCCTGGTTAGTCCCCATTTTCCTATATTGGCTTTTTTTTTTCTTGGTTCTTTTTCAGTTCTCTTCATTCTGTCTTCCTCTTTTTTTTTTTTTTTTTTTTTTTTTTTTTTTTTTTTTTTTTTTTTAAATTTTGTGCCACCAAAAGGATTTTTGATTGAAACGGGCCATTTAATGGGGAAAAATCATGGCCCTTGAAAGGACTGCTGCACCACTTCATGTTCTGAAGATTTTAAAGCACTCGTGAGAGAAGGGTAAAAGGGGACAATAGAAGCTGATTTTGTCAATCGAGGAAGCATGTGACTACTTACCGCCTACCTGTTCATTGCCTGCCCACCCAGCTCTTTCCATCTGACTCTGCAGCAGTGCTTTTTTTTTTTTTTTTTTTTTTTTTTTTCTCCCCCCCCCCCCCCCATGTTTAGTTAATTTGTATCAAGTGCCTTAACAAGCAGTCAAACTTGTTCAAAAGTAATAATTCTTTCTGGATCGCACTCTGCTCATCCTGCACTTGCCAAGTTTTGGTACCCTGCTGTGTACTTTTGTTTTCAGAGGATTCATTACTCATCCCCAGCTGAGTTTTTGGTTTGATGTAGATAATGGACCAAGTAGATTTATCTGATGCATGGTGTGGGGGGAAGTAACCTTTCCTCTTGAAGTGGGTGTTGACTGACTGTTTAAAGTGGGACTTAATGTTTTTGTGATCTTTCATAAGTCCCTAAAAATACCTTCAGTGGCGCCTTCATTTTCTCATGGAACATGTTGCTTCTAGAGACCCAGACTCTCCCTTTGTCTTCAGTGCTTCAACACTACGAGAGACTTGACTAGAGACTCACCAGCCTTTATCTCTGGCCATGATGATTCCCCAGTCAGACGAATGTGGAAATATTGGCACCTCTCTTCATTCATGTTCCTGTGCAGTTTTTTTCCCTGTGTGGTGGCTACTTGTCATAGATGTGCCACCAGAAGTGGTTTTGGCACATTGTAAACTTTTGTAAATACTTCATTTCATTTTTAATGGGTCGTCTTAAAGCAAGCTAAAAGGCTGGATGGTTGTGAGAAGCATCCAAGATGTGGTGTCAGCACTGGAAGGCCTTTTTTTTTTTTTTTTTTTTTTTTTTTTTTTTTTTTCCTCTCTCTCCCCTTCTTTCTCCCTCCTGTTCCTGTTGAACAAAAAAGTTACTAAAAAGGCCAGGATTAAAGTTGGTGATATGTCAGATATTTTGTTGTAAAAAAATTAACTATTTATTTTTGGCATAAGTATTGGCATGGAGTTTTAGTTGTAAATAAGCCCTAATTATTGTGTAAACTTATTGCCCCCAACCCCCCCTTGTGCCATTTCAAAAAGGCACGTCAATTATTTGGCCTTGATCTTAAATTATCCCATCACCAGTGTTTATGGGCACCTCATCTTGGTATTGTGTAGCTCAACTAGATGTTGATTTTGAGCAAAACAAGTTTCTCTCCAGCCTTTGCTTGTAAGTCAGCGTAACAAGGCACTCGCTAGGCACTCTAGTCAGAGTGACTCAGATCGTAAGAGGTGAAAACATTTGCATCATGTAGTAATGCTTCTTGCTGCAGTGCAGCTTTAATTGGAAATTTTGTGAGAAATCACCTTGATAGATGTAACTGTTACAATGATCTGTGTTCACTGCCAACGGCACTGGTACATGATGCTTTGAGGTGTGGAAGAAGGCGCTTTGGAGAGAAGTTTGCATAGATCACCATTCAGAAGGAAAAACAAAAAAAAGACACAATCCCACAACAAGAATTGACATGTAGCGATAAAGAATGGTGATCTTTAAGTGCATTGCAAGGTGGCCAGCTATCTCGGTGTGGTTTTCACAAGATGCTGCAGAGACTTTTAAAACAAAATCCACACCTTTTAGCAGTGTGGGCTGCACTTAAGTTTGGACTTAAGTTCTGGGGCTGGGCAACAACACTGATTGCACTGCACTTGCCTGCTAGGGGTTGAACTGTTTAGAGGGGTGGGGGTGGGTGGTTCTGAGTATGGGAGAACATGGTGGGTGCTGATAACCAAAATATTTTGTTTCTGTGTATTGCAATTTGTAATTGCCCTACTTAAACACTAAAAGAATTGAATGATGTAGGGGTAAACATATTACTGAGTTGATTGGGGCTTGCTTAGGAGATATTTGCCCTTAACTGCTTTTGAATCTGGAGGTTGAGTTAAATTTTTTGGGAGGGGAAACATGGGAGCAAGTATTTATTTTGTGGTATTATTGTTACTCTCCATTTACCATTGTTGATGTCTGCTGACAGCACTAAGTTGTAGTTGGCAGCATAGCATGGTCTTTGGGGTCCCCAGTAAGGATATAAGTAAAGGTGAGACATTTTTGTGGTTCAGCCTTGTCTGCTGTAGGGTGTTGCAACTATGCTTGTAGCTTCGCTGTTGCACATCAAAAGCAAAAAAAAAAGCGTTGGATAAGGAGGTACTTGGACACATGTAAGAGGAATTGCTGTTTTAGTGACATCCTCTTGAAGCTTGCAGCACCCAATAGTGACGTGGATTGAATCTGGACCCTCATTCTCTCTTCTACAGTGGCCCTGATATACATGCGGCTCTCCTATTAATTCAATTGGTTATTTTTGGGCAGGGTACTTAAACACAAAGGAGTTCCGTGTGACTCTAGAAGAGTGAATGGGAGTCAACAAGGCAATTTGGCAGCTGCCTTTTTTTTTTTTTTTTTTTTTTTTTTTTTTTTTTTTTTTTAAATTTATTTTTTTTTTTAACTTTTGCATTTGCTATGGAGAACATGGCATTCCAACGTACAAATTAGGCCATGTCATCGGCCATAGACTGCGCGTAGTGGGGTTATGATTCTGGCCTTCACCATAGGGTTTTTTTTTTTTTTAAAGTTTGAGCTGGAGAGCGTCTCGCCAAGTGCTCAGTTGCGTTTTTGAGCAGTCCAACACATTAACGATCTCGAGCTCATTCTACAGGGTTTTTTTGTTTTTGTTTTTTTCCCCTTAAATTTTGGGTGGTTGGGGAGGGGAAACTGCTGCCCTGATGCATCTTTTTGGTTTTTTGCTCTAAAGCAGGGATGTCTTTCATCTTGTGCTGCAGTACTGTGGCCTTCCTGCATAGGAGTGCGACACCTCTACTCTAAAGCAAGCCTTGGCTACAGCCCCTGATTTTGGAAGGGATGTAGGACCTTGATAAAGATTCATCAGTTTGGGTGGGGTCACTTTTGAGGGGTGGGTTTAAAATGTTAATAGGAAAAGAAAATGAACACTTGAAGCCACAAATTGGAGTAATGGGATGGAAAATCAGTTATTAAAAAAAAACTGCCTTTTTTTTTTTCCCCCTCTGTAATGATTGGTCAAACAATTGACACTTCCATGTATGACTAACAAATTGGACTGTTTTGGCTTATTTTTTTTATTTTTTGAATTGGCAACCTTGGGCAGTGATGCTTTACAAAAAAAATGGTTCATGAATAATTGGAAGTTTTGTTTTGAATAAAGCTCACTGAAATTCTGTTATGTTGTGGTTGGTTTGATGTCAATGTATTAACAGACCTTCTTAAAGTAGTTATTCTTACTGTTTAAAATATCAGGCTTACATAGCCTTGCCAAAGTGAGTCAAGATGAAGTTACTTTCAATCAGTGTAGTCAACTGTTACTGAACATAGTTATATGCACAAACTTTAAAATACCTTTGCCTTCAACCATGTTGCCTTGGGGCATTTCAGATTTTTTTTTTTTCAAAGCTTCTGTGTAGACCAGTAGCTGAGCTAACTTTAAAAAAAAAAAAAAAAAAAAATATTGTCAGGAGGTTCACTGTTGCATGCTTGTTTACAGTGGTGACTAGGAACCAGGGGTTATGATTTCAGCAGTTAGCTATTTTATTTGCTGTATTACCAATATTTCTACACACTTCCACCATGCATTTATTAAAAAAAAAGGTTTTGGACATTAGAAACTTACAACCGGTGTTCTGTGATGTAGCTTGTGTTACATGCTTCAGGCATCGGATTCCTATTACCACTACTGAACAGTTCTTCCCTGGTAAAGTAAGGTAGCAGTGTACTTTTTCTTTGCTCAAGCAGGGAGGCCTTGTAAAAGGAAATTCTCAATAGCCCTACTAAAAAATATTGGTTAATAAGCAATCGCCTGTTCTGGGGAATGAGTTGTTGATGGTATAATGGTGTCAATGAACCCAACTTTAATGGACACTGCTTCCTTATTAGAGTAATGGAGTGTCATGACTTTAGTGCTGAATTATTATTTTTATTTAATTTTTTTATTTTTATATATATATATATATATATATAAAAAAAATATTTTTTTTAATAAATGCTACCCCCAAATACAATTAAAGTCCAGCTAATCATGTAGTGATTTGGAAATCTTATTGCAGCATGTAGGGGCAAGCATGTTGACCATGCACTTGCAATCTGGACCTCCTGTGTCATATTTAAGAGCTTTGCTCAGTGTTTGACATTGTGCCAGTGTCATCTAGGATGAACCTATGTTATGGGAATTTAATACAGAAGGAGTTTAAGCACTTGCCATAATCCATACACGTCAATGTTTTGCTTGAAGCAGTTTCCACTGAGACAAACGGAGGTCATATTTATGGCAGAGGATTGTATAGTTTTATTGTCTTAATGACTTTTGTTAGCGTTATTATATCGGTCTTACATAATCAGGTTTTATAATGAGCTATTTCATTTACAATGAGCATGAATAAGCAAGATTTCCCTTGCTTCCCTAAAGATGTGTTAAAGATTGACATGCAGTGTCAGAGTCCATTATCAGACAAAGTGTATCTGATTGAGTAAAATATATTTTAAACCAAAACTTTATAAACAAGAACGGAGCATTTCACACCAAACCACACTCTTTGACGTTGTTAGTTAACATCTCAACTATTAATTATATAGACTTTTTGAAAAATCTGTGGAGTTTTCCCTTTACACAATTCTTACTTCTGTCCGAGCAGATACAGAAGCGCAAAAAAGCCGTAAATCATCTGCTTCCTGGACAAAGTTAATTATCCCAGGATTATAAACTGGCGTGATTCAAAGATATGTTTGATTGGCTGTGCTCTGGTGCTCCGTGCAGTCTAAACGCACCCGATCTGGGCTTGACGGGTATCTCCTTGCTGCGAAGTGGGAAGTACTCGTGTTTTGATTTTGAGAAGATGTGCCGGCTGTCTGTAGGTATCTTCTTGTTCATCTTCAGCTCTTATGAAGCTGTTCTCCCCCCTCCCTGCGACAGGTAAGTTTCCATTCTCACGTGCAGATGTGTCCAAATATCCTCTTTTTGCCAATGCTTAGACATTCTATCTAAGCACAGTATGTTCACATACTGAACTGGGTCAGATAGCGTTATCTAACCTATAGCAAGGAACAGGATACTTGCGTTTGCTAGCGAGCTAACTTTAGCTTTACCGGTGTCTTCTATGGCGTCTTGCTCAGGATTGAAATGTAGGCTATAGAATTTACAAATTTTCACACCCTGGAAAAACTAGAAATTAATGTTTTGGATTTCTTTGCCAATCTAATTTAGGCGAGATTTCACATGTGCTTCAGAGCGAAACTCAAGACTCCGCCTCTTTATTTTCTGTAATAACGCAGTGTCCCTGATGCCATCCAGTGTTGCTAACTCCTCAGTAAGGACAGTAGTTATTGGCTGTCGTAGAAGTAGCATAATCGTCAATTTGCGTGTATTTGAAGCTGTAGAATAAAGGAACAACGATGTGAGAGAAAAAAGGGAGTAAAAAACACCCTAAATATGTTAGAACTACAAATGAACTCTGAATAAATGAACTTCTTCTGATTTTTTTTTTTGCCTTTGAAAAAGGTTGTCACTTCTCAAAATAACTTAATGCTTTGTCTAGACCCACATTACATAAATCATTTTTGTCCTGTGTTGTTAAATGTTAGCATATCAAATTCAATCAAAAGACTGTTATGTGCGGTGGAGCTGCTACTCTACGCTCAACCTTGCTCCTTTATCCGGGCTTGGGACGGCAAAGTGACCTTAAAAGAGAGATTTTGGCAGACTTACTTAGTTTTTTTGTTTTCTTTCAGGTTTTTTTTCCAGTTTTTTATCTTTTATCTTATCTTTATATTTTATCTATATAAATAGGGGTGGTATCAGCGGCGGCTTTGGGCATGCGCAGTTCATTTGCAGTGTGGGCGTGGAGCGGTGTGGGTGTTCTGACTATGAGACTGAGTACTGTCAGTGCTGTGGGACGGGACTCACGGTAGCGCTCGCTGAGGACAGTGACAGAAGAGCATGTGTGTTCACCTCAGAGTCTCCAAAAGTCTCCAGTAACACCAGAAAAAGTCGCTAGATTTGTCGCTAGTCAATTAAAAATAAAAAGTCGATAGAGGGGCAACACTAATCTGATTTCCTCTCTCCATAGATGTTGGCTTTGGCGCCACCTACTGGAGCGCACTTCTTGTCCACAACGCACTGAATGAGTTGCAGTTCTGGGTGTTAAAAAAATTGTTTAAAAAGAGTAACCATTGAAACGTTATGAATATAAACATATCTTTAATCTCTAGTTTAGTGAGGAGGTGGGATTAGGAAAGCTTTCTGGCAGGCCAAATCAAACAATTATGAGCCAACTTTGGCCGGTCCTTTTTAAACTATGTTCACTTCACTTTTCCACTACTGTTTTGTGAAAAGCATTTCACAGCAATAAATTTCAGTAAATGGAATGATGTTTAGAAATATGAAGAAAAAGGGCAGAGAGTGTCTGGAGAGCTAAAAACTATACAACAAAAAAGAGTTCAGGGGAAAGGACAATTACTGTTTGGAGGCAAGACATTCTCTTTCTTGATATATCTACTTATCTACATTACTGTTCAAAAGTCCGAGACCACCCTTTCATTTATTCAATTATTGGTCAAAATGGCCGTTCACTTAAAGTGATACATTTTTTCAGTGTTTTTAAAAGAGACATTTTTAACAGAAAATTATACGGTGAGTGATATTAAATCTAACAACAATGCAAGACTTGCTTGATCACCAAAACTTAAACCAGCTAATAAACAGTGCTTAAAGAATTCATATATTTGAGACAGGAGGAAATGAAACTACTATCTTGATTAATTTTTTTTTTTAAATAAAATTTCTGTCCGTCCTTCCACTAACTCAATGCTATGTATCTGAAAGAATGTGTAGCTGTCAAGAAGCTGTTACTTAGAAAAGGAAACAAACAAAAAAGAAGAAAATTTGCATTAGAACACCAAAATTGGACACCTGAAATGTGGAGTAAGTTTTTATGGTCTTGTAAGAATGTCCGTTGTGGTGTAAAAAAAAAAAAAAAAAAAAAAGAAACCCAACCGGCGTCCAAAAGGATTTTTGCCAGTTTATTGGGGGAAAAAGCGCTGAACAAAACAGTTTTTATGATAATGGAGAAAATATGAAAAATAGAAATCAAGACAGAAAAATTATGCTAAACATGAAAAGTTTAATAAAAGTGAATAAAAAAAAAAAGGATTGAGAGCCTTAAGAGGACCCATCTCCCCAGTAAACCTGAGTGTGGACTCGAGTTCACTCTTTCTCCCATCTCCGAAGACAATGAGTTCCCGCTTATCTCTCCCAGTTTCAACTCCCCGTGCTAATGCCCGAATTAACTGCTAAGTTTTTACCAAAAGAATTTATAACAACCCTGCATGTCTAAAGTGACCTCTTTCACCCAATCAGCATTAGCTAGAGAGACAAGCACTCTTTGTCAGGGCCTACAGAGATGAACGACCCAACTGCACACTCAGGAAACATACATTGTAATACACCTAAGAACATTGTAATACCTGATTTTTATACTACCTAAAGCTAAAGATGAAATGTAATCTATTGGGGTAAAAGGTGTGTGTGTGTGTGTGTGTGTGTGTATGATGCGTAGACTTATTGGATGTATGTGTGTGTGTTGAATGTGCAGACTTATTGGACCCTAAAGTTGCACGTGACATCTCCTCCGTTATTTTGATAGAAACAGCCTATAAACATCATAAAGATAGCCTCCAGGCACAGAAACCTCTAATCTTACTAATAACCCCCACCAGACAGACCCTCATCGCCAATAAGCATCGAAATGTCGTCATTTGGAGTGATAGTTGCCCCTCTAATCTATGCGTGGATAGGTTTTTGTATAGGTGTGTGTGTGTGTTGGAGTAGAGCCTGACTCTGATAGTTCCCTCGAGCTCAACATTTTTGACCATCACAGATAAGCTCTAGGCACAAAAGAACATCTACACACTGTAACTTCTGTAATGATTATATCTCTGATTCTTTTAAAATAGCATTTAATAACCTATGGTTGGAAGGGCAAGATCCCCCCAAAAAATTTATAGTTTGGTGGTCAAGATCCCCAGATTGCTTACAGTCTCTTCTTCTTCTTTCGGCTGCTCCCTTTAGGGGTCGCAACAGCGGATCATCTGCCTCCATCTTTCCCTATCCACTGCCTCCTCTACTTTTACACCAACCATCTCCATGTCCACCTTCACTACATCCATAAACCTTCTCTGAGGTGTACCTCTTCTCCTTCTACCCGGCAGCTCCATCTCCAACATTCTTTGACCAATATATCCACTATTCCTCCTCAACACATGTCCAAACTATCTCAACCTGGCCTCTCTCGCTTTATCTCCAAACTGCTCCACCTTCACTGTCCCTCTGATCTGCTCATTTCTAATCTTGTCCATCCTTGTCACTCCCAACGAAAATCTCAGCCACCTCCAGCTCAGCCTCCTGTCTTTTAGACAGAGCCAGTCTCCAAACCATACATCATAGCAGGATGCACTACTGTCTTGTAAACCTTCCCTTTCACTCTTGCTGCTATCCTTCTGTCACACATCAGCCCTGACACCCGTCTCCACCCACTCCATCCTGCCTGCAACCTCTTCTTCACCTCTTTTCTACACTGTCCATTGCTCTGGATGGTTGACCCAAGATATTTGACGTCATCCACCTTTACAACCTCTACTCCTTGCATCTTCACCTTTCCACCTGCCTCCCTCTCATTCACATCCCTGAGCCTTTGCCTTTGCCACCATTCTTTTAGCCTCACAGTACTCCTGCCTACTTTTTTCTTAGCTGCCTTCTTCTTCTGAATACTCTCCTGGACTTCCTCATTCCACCAGCAACTTTCATTGTCTTCTTTCCTCTGACCAGACGAAACACCCAACACATTTTTGCCAGTTTCTCTCACCACCTTAGCTGTAGTTTCCCAGTCCTCAGGTAGCTCCTCACTGCCCCCAAGGGCCTGTTGCAATTTTTCCCTGAACTGCCTGCAATCATCCTCCTCCTTCAGCTTCCACCATCTAATCTTTGGCTCTGTCTTCACTCTCTTCCTCTTCTTTGTTTCTAATCTCATTCTACAGACAACCACCCTATGCTGCCTTGCTACACTTTCCCCTGGCACCACTTTACAATCTCCAATCTCCTTTAGGTGGCATCTCCTGCTAAGGATATAATCCACCTGTGTGCACCTCCCTCCACTCTTGTATGTCACCCTGTGTTCTTCCCTCTTCTGAAAATACGTGTTCACCACAGCCATTTCCATTCTCTTTGCAAAATCTACAACCATCTGACCTTCCGCATTTCTGTCTTTCACACCATACATACCCAGCACCTCTTCATCCCCTCTGTTCCCTTCGCCAACATGTCCATTGAAGTCTGCACCAATCACTAATCTCTCCTCTCTAGGGACACCGTCTACCACTTCATCCATCTTACTCCAAAATTCCTCTTTCTCCTCAAACTGACAACCAACCTGTGGTGCATATTAACTGACCACATTCAAAATTACACCATCAACCTCCAACTTCAGGCTCATGATCCTGTCTGACACCCTCTTTACATCCAGAACACTTTTCACATGCTGTTTCTTTAGGATTATCCCAACTCCATTTCTCTTTCTCTTTACACCATGATAGAACAGTTTGAATCCACCTCCAATGTTCCTGGCCTTGCTTCCTTTCCATCTGGTCTCCTGGACACACAGAATATCTACCTTCCTTCTCTCCATCATGTCTGCAAGGTCTCTGCCTTTACCAGTCATTATCCCCATGTTCAGAGTCCCTACTCTAACCTCCACACTCCTGCCTTTCCTTCTCTCTCGCTGCCTTCTAACCCGCCTTCCTCCTCTGCTCTTTGATGGTCTTCGACCTACAGTAGTCCAATTATCACCAGCACCGTGCTGGTCAACAGCACCGGAGGCGGTCGTTGTTAACCCGGGCCTTGACCGATCCGGTATGGCAATCATGTTTGTGATCCGCATGATAGTTTTGGCACAAGTTTTTTACGCCGGATGCCCTTCCTGACGCAACCCTCACCATTTATCCGGGCTTGGGACCGGCACCAGAAGTACACAAAGTACACCCCTAATGGCTGGTTTAGATTGCTTACAGTCTGATGAGTCTAAATTTGCATTTGGGTTTACATTTATTGTATTGTGAGAAGCAGGAAATGCAACCAACTTCTAAGACTTAACTTTAGAATTGTGGAAAAATGTCCATGTAGATTTCTTTGAACATCTGTGTATAAGTCTCCTATCACAATTTGATGTTATATATTTAGTTTTTTGTGATGCGTATAATGTTCTGTTAATATATACATAATACATACACACACACACACACACTATATATATATATATATATATATATATATATAAAATTATATATATATATATATATATAATTATAGGGTGGTCTCTGATTTTTATGCATAAAATAAATATATACAAATTAAATAAATTACAGTATGTTGGTAGAGTGGTTAAATTTTAAGTTTCCACTTTCTCTGCTTTTTGGAAGAAAGCTCAGCAGTGATGTCTTTCTAAGACAACATTCTGCCATATCATAATTGAATCAAACAACAACAATAAAACCTAGATGAGGCCACTGAGGTAACTGCTTACACTGTGGTGAAATGTGGAAAACTGTCCCCTGCTGCAAGGCTAAAGCTTGTTCTGCCTTGGCTAATCGCTATCCACCTTCATGAAGCCTGGCTGAGCATGTTTGATTTAGAGCAGTGGCTCTTAATCCTGGTCCTGAAGTACCACTGCCTCACATAATTTAGAGTTTTCTCTGTTCTTACACACCCAGTTGGACTCAGTAGAGGCTTATTAATAGAATGAGGTGTTTCAGAGCAGGAAAAATGCTCCTTTACTGGATGGAATCTAGCCAAGCTGCCAAAGAAAACCATTGCTGTTGTTGCTTAGGCAATATCACAGTGTAACGAAGGCTTCATAGAAGCACTTGATGTTCATAGTTAATTACAGAATTAACCACAGATGGTCCTCTCTTTAATACTGACCTCTGGAATGATAATACTGCTGATCAGTTTCAGCAAGAATGAACTCTGAGCCCTTGCCAAAGCAGAGCTGCTTACTGAAAAGGTCTGTAGGTGTACAGACTAGCTGGCTTGCTTCTGTCTCTTCTCCACCTGTTCGATATCTGTGTCTGTGTGTGTGTGTATGTATGTGTGTGTGTCTACTAGTAAGATCTACTGCACTGGAGAGCTCTTAAGACAAGTGCAGACAGCAAAACTGTTTGATGACAACAAGGCCTTTGTGGATATGAAGCTGACTGCAGCCCCTGGTGAGAAGAGCTAAGGCACAACCTAACACAGTATAAATTGTATTATAGACTTTTTTTGTAGTTAAACAAGTAAGACATGATTTTAGTCAACCTCATGCATTCCCATAGAAATATCATATGAAATTGGACAGCAATCAAATTATATTTTTCAAGATTTACCCTGTTTTTGGAGCATGATAATGACAGTTGTATGCAAAAAGTTTGGGTGCCCCATCAAATAGCTTTGTTTTGTTAAATGTTTTATTAATTTTCTAAATGAAAATCAGTCACACTTCTGCATATTTTAATGCACAATTGCAGTTTATTTAAATTAATTTACCATAGTGGAAGAAACATAAAATGTGCCATATACAAAAGTTATGGCTCATTTTATGTTAATGTTTTTATTTTTTCCAATATGTTAAAATCAGTCATGTTTACTGCCATGTTTTAGTTTGTTTCTTGTAAAGGATGTGCCCATTTGTTTTCACTTAGAAATCAAACAAAACATGTAATTTGGAGTGTTCAGACTTTTGTGTCTTACTGTAAATGGTTTTTGATTAATGAGTTGTGTGTATATATAAGCCACATAATTCACACATAATTAGTTGGATCACCCACGTGATGGCTGATATATAGCACCATTTTGAACCGTATAATTATCTTTCAGCAAGAGGTAGCCATGGTAAAGTATACCCTCCACAGGTTTAGATATACAGCAGCATTACAATGTATGAAAAATGTTCTATAAATGGTATATTTCAATTTCACCATGCTGATATTTGCTGTTTTACTTTGTAGTGAAAAATACACATATGACTCTGAGTGTTTTTTGGCTAGTCATATTGATTTTATTGCATGTTTCAACACATTCAGGTTGCAAAACTTGCCTTTTTCAACCAGCACAGGCCTGGAATAAATATGTGTTTGCATATATTTACCAGAATTGTATAGTGACTGTTACAACTAGCCCCTCAATCTGTTGTAATCAACCCCACTTATAGGCAAAGTTGTAAAATAGGCACTCACTCTTTTGGTTGAATTGTTCATAAACAGCAGGAATGCTAAACAGAGCTTACAAAACTCAGAATGCGCTAGGTCGTGGCCCTCCCTTCCCTACTGTGTTTGCTTTGGTCTTCTGTTTTTGACCTCTCATTTAACATTGCATTCTCATTCTGCTGATCTCACTGTTGGTCTTCACTCCAATTTGCATGTAGAGGTTGTTTTAGATGCCTTCTCCAATCTAACATGGAGGTTTCCGAATGGGACCGTTCCTGCTTCTGATCTGAGGCTGTTTGTGAACACGTATTTTGTTGGTGATGGGAAAGAATTTGAGCCGTGGGCTCCACCTGACTGGCATGAAAAGTAAGACACTGATTTTTTTTAAAGGTCCTCCTATGACAGTTGTGTTTATGTCTGTAACAAAAAAATGTCAAAATGTACTTTTCCGATTTCCAATCTCTCTTTATCCCTTAGAATTAGGCATTTTTTCTTTTTTTTTCTTTTTACTGTACCTTTAAGACTTTAAGATTGTTCAGATTGTCAGTTCTGTATTTAAAAGGAAAGAAATGTCTGGGTAGTCATAATCAGTTCAAACCAGGCTGGATTCTATGGAATTGAAAATAAACATTACATTTTATAACTTTATCAGAGTTTACATGCTACAGTAGTGTCTTTTATTTAAATTAAAAAAAAAAAGAGAAAAAATCGCTCAGGCCTTCAAACAAGCCTTAAACACCAAGAATACCATTTTTTCCCCCTTTTTCTTTACCCTTACTACTAGTATACGTGAGCATTAAATCTTAAGGGAAATTTGGTGTTTCAGTACATTAAGCCATGTTAAATTGTATTTGTATAATGGGTTTGACCAGAAGGACAAATAGTTTTTCTTTGGGTTTTCTTTTGTTATTCTTTTGGCACTATACAGGGTAACATCCAGAAGGATGTGGGAGAAATGTTGTGTTCTTAGCTCATTGTTATAGTCCATTAAGCCATGGTAAGCTTTTTCATGTTAAAAGGACACTCTGGCCAGAATAAAAAAATTAAACATCTGGTGTACACATGCCATACACCTCTTTTGGGCTGTGCCATAATCATCTTCAAAGTGAGATTTCCAGGTTTGAAGGCAAGGAACACTCCCTTCTGATGATGTATCTTATAGCTGGAAGTAAATTTCAAAAGACTGCTAGTGCTTTCGGGTAGATACCTGAGGGTGGGCTGTTTGAACTTGGTTTTGCTGGCTGGCTAATTCTTCAGTTGAGCTATTCCTATAACAAAGAAAAAGTTTGACAACCTGTTGAGGATAGTGCTATTTCAGTAATGCTAGCTATTAGTGGAGTTTTTGTTAGCAGTGAGGATTTGTTGAGCACTGTGGGGTTTCCCATTGATGTATTTATGTACTGCATGCTGGGTATTGCAGTAAAAGAACACTGATGAATAACATAAAACATGAAAGTGATACAAATGATTAATTTGTAATGTCAAACTAGAGAGGTGCAGCAGTGTGCTGCAGAACACTATAAAATGTAACAAATAACATATTGAATGCTAGTTCAGGCTGGCTTTACACAGTGAAATGTTCTTTGCATGCTGTGTGTTGCCTGCAAGATGATCTCCGAGCAACTTGATAGTCACACAAAACAATTCAAAAATAAAGTTGCAAACAACACATTTAGTTATTTGAGTTTTTATCTGTTGCCTGTATGTTAATCATTTTTATATATTCCGCCTTATAAAGCACCTTCTGTGATTGTCTCCATTGCTCAGGCAAAATCATTTTAAGTCATTTTAGCATCATCCAATGTGATTATGTGATGTGTCGTTGGCATTTTGATTGGCTGTGTCATGAGACTTGTTTCACAAAGTTGAGACACATGCAAGTAAGGTAGAGTTTCAAGAGAGTTGCTGCACACTTTACATTATGCAGCTCAGATGCAATTTGGTGCAAATACGTTTCAAGCAACTTAAAGCCAGCCATAGACTGGAATGCCCTTTGAAGAGTTTTAGAATGCCCCCTGTTTGAAGCACAATCAATTTTTATGAAATTTAAAGTGACCAAGAGGAAGACTGCTACAGATTTTACTGTCTTGCAGGCCTAAATTCCTGTCCAAGGTTTCTGACTTGAACTTTCGCAACTGGGCTGAGGAGTTGCATGGCTTGTGGAAGTTACTTGGCCGAAAGGTCAGTCCTGTTGAGTTTCCTTTTTGCCTGCTGAGTAGGCATTCTCACAATGTACCAATTTCTTTTCTTTGTATTGTCAGATCAGTACGGATGTTGAAGACAACCCCCAGCTTCACTCTATGATATATGTCCCAAATCCAGTCATTGTGCCTGGTGGACGCTTCACAGAGTTTTACTACTGGTGAGGGGAATACATACATGCACATACACTCACTGTACTAACATTATTACAATTATTACAAAACCTCCCTTATATGTCTAAAACTGGTCACTTTATTAAGTCCACCTATCATATAGGCCTAAAGGTACAGTATATTTTTACAATAGCCCATCTCCTGTCATGCACAAATCCTCAGTGTGGCGTTGATACAAAAGTATATGCTGGGTTTTTTACATATGTCACTGCTGGATTGACAGTAGTCCATCACTCACATATGGGGGTGCAGTTATCAAACTGATCATTGAAGAAAAAAAAGCTATAGCATAGCTAACACATTGTTAGCTACACACCTCTCTTTGTTTATTTAATTTTCCATCAAAACATCCATAAAGTACAAGTTATTCATTTTCAGAAGGTATGTATGAGGAGATTAAAATGTAAAATAAACCCATTGCTTAATGAAAGATTTTTATGAGAACTTAAAAAGAAAAAATAATTTCCAAAACTGTAGTGCAGAAAATTTAAAACAGAGGAAATGTGACTCCAAATGCATGCAAGACCTGGTACAACACCACACCTGTCACCAACATATAAACAATAATTAAAGAGGACCTTCACACATTTTTCAAAAACTCTGCATAATTCAATGGGTAATATGTAAACAGTCATGGAGATGTTTACAGTGGTGACAACAGGGCCCAGACATCTGAAGAGTTTTTTTTTTTTACCTCTAAAAGATATCTTACTGAAGGTTATTGCATGAAATGTTTATGAGTATGTTGTCTGATGTGTGAGACATTAAGACAACTGTTTTCAAATACAATTTTGGCCTAAAAGGTCTTTTTTAAAAAGATGTTAATTACTGAGGAAATGTGCAGGGTGTTGTAAGGAAAAACTGTTTTTAAGGTTTATCACTATTTTACCATCAATGTTACATATAAAACTCATGTTTAAGTTCACTGGTAGTTTTAGATAGTAGATAAAATGGCTGTATTTGCATTGTAGACAAAGCAACCATTGGTTCCACTGTAAAGAAATGTCAAGATTCTGAGAAAAGAAAATAGAAGATATTTTGCAAATCAATCACAAAAGTTGCTGATATTTTCAGAACAATGGACTGACCACTGTACAGCCCAGACCTCAACATCACTCTGTCTGTTTGGGATTACTAGAATAATGAAAAGCCAAAAATGCAACCAGCTTCAAGTCAAGGGACAAAGCAAGCCTCAGGATAGCAAGAGCCAAGCTTTCCCGGACCTTCAAACAGGCTAAGCATGCCTACTCAAAGAAAATCCACAATCATTTTCAAAATACTGCTGACACACAGCACATGTGGCAGGGCATCTAGGCCATCCACCTACTTGTGACAGTGATGCCTCCCTTCCAGACTTCTATGCTCGGTTTGAGGCACAGAACAGCATGACGGTGAGGAAAACCACACCTCCTCCAAATGAACAGGTACTGCGTCTGTCCACTGCTGATGTGCGGAGTCAACCTATAAAAAGCACCAGGATCTGACAGCATAACGGGCAGAGTGCTCAGAGAATGCGCCGAACAGCTGGCTGATGTTCTCATGGACATATTCAACATCTCTCTGAGCACTGCAGTCGGTCCAATGTGCTTCAAGTCCACCATCATCATCCCTGTGCCATAGAGGTCTCCAGTGTCCTGCCTCAATGACTGCCATCCCATTATGATGAAGTGCTTCGAGAGGCTTGTCATGAGGCACATTTAAAGACCAGCTTCCTCCTTCACTGGACCCACTGCAATTTGCATATCACCCCAGCCGCTCAACAGACGACGCCATCTCCACCACACTCCACCGGGCTCTCACCCACCTGGACAATAAAGACAGCTACGTCAGAATGCTGTTCATAGACTTCAGGTCAGCATTCAACACTATCATCCCTCTGCAGCTGATTGGTAAACTGAACCTGTTGGGCCTGAAACCTCCCTCTGTAACTGGGTCCTGGATTTCCTGACTGAGAGACCTCAGTTACTCAGAATAGGTAATAACATCTCCAGCACCACCATAATGCTGGTACCCCTCAGGGCTGTGTGCGTAGTCAACTGCTGTTCACTCTACTGACTCATGACTGTACTGCAAATTACAGTTCAGTTCAAATAATCAAATTTGCTGATGACACAACTGTGGTGCGGCTGATCATCAGTAATGATGAGTCAGCGTACAGAGAGGAGGTGCAGTGATGGATTGTCACTGAATGTGGACAAAACTAAGGAGACTTGTTGTTGACTTCCGAAGAGGTGACCACCCCCCCACTTAACTCTTAGCTCTGCTGTGGAAATCGTCAGATCACAGAAAACTTCACCTGGTCCTTCAACACCAACTCCATAGCCAAGAGAGCACAGCAGCGCCTCTACTTCCTGTGGAGACTGAAGAAGGCTCATCTCCCATCCTCACCATGTTCTACAGGGGGACTGTGGAGAGCATCCTGAGCAGCTGCATCATCGCTTGCTTTGGGAATTGCACTGCGTCCGACGGCAAGACTCTACAGCGTGTAGTGAGGACAGCTGAGAAGATCGTTGGGGTCTCTCTCCCCTCTTTCACGATTGGCCCCTCCCAGTCCTGTCCATGTATTCGTGTTTTGGTTTAGCCCATGTGTATTTGTTTTGGTTTTTCTAGTCCTGCCCCCTTGTTTCGTGACTCCGCCCCTGATTGTTTTCACCTGTCCTTCGTTGTCCCTTTGTTACTTAAGCCCTGTGTTTGCACTTTGTCTTTGCTGGTGTTTTTCCTTGCCCTGTTTGATTGTATCGGTCTTTGTTGGAACTGTTTGGTTGTTTGTGTTTCTCGTCATGTCTGCACCCCATTCTGTACATATTGGCTCTTTGACCCTGCACCGTTATGACCCTGATATTGGATTTGCCCTCAATAAAAGTCGCTTACCTCCACACATGCGTCTGCAACAGACTCTGCAACAGCTTTCTTCCTCAAGTGATCAGGTTAAACTCACAAGAACTGAACTAATGCGCACACACACGCACACACGCACACACCTCTTTTTGATGCTGTACTTTCTATCTCTGGAACATTGCCGCTAACAACGTGTTTACTCAGTTTTCCTACCTTAGTAACTGCTGTGTTTGATTATCTGATTGCATAAACTCACAAATCACAGCATATTAAATATCTCTGCACCTTATTCTCATTACCTCATGTCCAGAAATGAGTGATGTCGGTGCTGGTCTGTCCTGTCTGTTTACTATGTCTAATGTCTGTTTAATTTATTATTTATTCATTTAATTTATTTATTACGATAATTTCTGATGTTTATGATAAACGTCTGCACATTCGCACTTTGTACTTTTTGTTCCTTGTTGCACCATATTGTCTCTGAAGGAATGCAATTTCACTCCACTGTGTACTTCTACATAGATGGAATGACAATAAAAGCCACTTGACTTGAGTGAAGGTGGTTAACTGGAGCTGTGGAAAAACACACTGAATGCTGAAAAATCTCTTATATTAAATAAAAGAACAGTGGGCTGTGACTTTTGAGCAAATGGTGAGTGTTTCTAATGAAGTGGATGATCCAATACAAATTAAGTTTTCCCATTGTTCGTCTGACAGGGACTCATACTGGGTGTTAAACGGTCTCCTCCTGTCTGAAATGACAGATACAGCCCGAGGAATTATCCAGAACTTCTTGTACATGGTGGACAGGTGATCTTGTTGCTTTTGACCTACTTTGGATTCTTTATATTATCCCTAAAACTCAAATCTCCTCATATATGAAATGAGCCAAACATTGGTTGCCTGCAATCTAAACATGGCAGTTAATGTATGATGTAACTAAATGCTGATGTGACTTGATGAATAAGCAAGTTTAAATTATTTTCATGCAGATATGGTTTTGTACCAAATGGAGGTAGAGTTTACTATGAGCGACGCAGCCAGCCACCCTTCCTCTGTCTAATGGTGGAGAGTTTTTATGAGGCCACCAAAGACCTAGAATTTATCAGGTAGCTGTCTTCTTGCAATGAAATCCCTCTAAAATACCTTCTCAAGGACTTATAGAATAGTATTGTAATCAGTGTTATTGGTGGTTTTTGCAGGCAAGCCTTACCAACGTTAGAAAAGGAGTACAGTTTTTGGATGGAGAATCGTTCTGTTGCTGTGGAAATGGACGGAGCAAAGCATGTCTTGAATCGGTATGATGTACAGGTAGGCCAACCGAGGTAAGAGCCTCCTGTATCTGTGTTGTTTCACTGATGTTTAGATGTTAGGATGTTACTATTACTTGAATGTCAGTTTCATGATAGTTACTAATGATGTCTCTTAAAATTAAATTTAAAAAAAAGTCTAATTTACACAGTTTTCCACTTACCTTTTTTTCATTTTTATGGAAACAGTTTGGGCTGTTTTATTGATGTCTAATGTTCATTAGCAATGTTAGCCATATTAGTTCTAAACTAAAGAAGCAGCTCTAAAAAAAAAAAAAAGGTGGCTGATGGACTACATCTGGGTGAGTGGAACTACAGCCTTGTGCAAAAGGAAAAAGTTTGGGCACCCCTAGTCAAATTATATGTCTTGTTGAATTTCCATGTGGAAAAGTGCACTTCCTCTACAGTTTAACACAAACAAACCTTTTGCATACTGCTGTATTCCTTCAATAACCGAATAATAAGCAAGAGTTCAAGTCTTCCTTTTCTGCAGGCCAGAGTCTTATACACATGATGCAGAGCTAGCAGAGGGCTTACCTGCAGGTAACTAATTGGCATTTTTCGCATTTCAATATTAAACACATACTTAATTTTGTACTAGTTTGTCAAGCACATTTGCTATATAAGTGCACTTTGTATTTCACAATTGTTGTTGGGACACTCTTACCTTGTCAATCAGTGGAAAGGGGCCCACCACTGGACCTCCTCTGAACACATTATTTGATGATGAACCATTTCACACCTTTGTAATAGCATGGTAGTATGGAATATGAGTGTATCAGGTAGAGCAGCATTGCTGAGGCTTTTATGCATACTGTGTACACTTATTGGTCTAGAGACATTTTCAAATTTCAGATTTTCATTTTCAGAGACAAGTATCAAAAAATTGATTTAAAACAATATGTCAAAATTTAATTCTGCATTGACAGTACAGTACCATGGAAAAGTATTTGTCCTCCTCCTGTATTATTCTATTTTTGCAAATTTGTCACACTTAAAAGTTTCAGTACCATAAGCCGCTTCTCTCCCAGGGTCGCGGGCGGGTGCTGAAGCCTATCCCATCGGTCATAGGGCGGAAGGCAGGATACAACCTGGACAGGTCGCCAGTCTTTTTATAGCCAAATTTTTATAATCTTTTAAATAAGACTAGATTACTTTACTACCCCTTTTACCCTCCACCCACAACCATCCCACCCAACAACCACACATACACACACACACACACACACTATATTTCTAAAACTATTCACTCGTCTGCCTTCACATGCATATGAATTGGAGTGACATCCCATCCTTAATCCATAGCATTTAATATGATGACGGCCCACCCTTGGCAGCTATAACAGCTTCAACTCTTCTGGGAAGGTTTTCCACAAGGTTTACGAGTGTGTTTTTGTGAATTTTGGTCTATTCTTCCTGAAGTGCATTTGTGAGGTCAGACACTGATGTTGGATGAGAAGGCCTGGCCCGCAATCTCCGCTCTAATTCATCTTAAAGGTGTTCTGTTGGGTTGAGGTCAGGACTTTGTGCAGGCCAGTCAAGTTCTTCCACACCAAACTCATCCATGTCTTTATGCACCTTCCTTTGTGCACTGGTGCAGTCATGTTGGAACAACAAAACTTGCCAACAAAACTTGGCATCTGTTTGGGACTTATGTTACACAAAAGGGCTTTAAATAAATTAATAAATAAATTTAGTGGTTGTGAGTTTTGTGGTTTATATTGTTAGAGGGTGTAGCGATTGGTGCCAAAAAAAGTTATATCAAAGAGCGTTTATTAATCTTTGCCAAATAATCAGTGTAGTATAAAGCTACAACACTCTTATTTTAAACATTTTTAGCATGCTGAATATTGACAGCATATCATATGACATAAAATGTTGAATTTTGTGTATAACTACATCACTATATATAGCTAATTTTTTGAATGCACAGTTGTGTTGGGCGCCCTCTAGCCCATCATCTTTCTCACTTATATGGCCTGCTCTCCAAAACACAGCCTCGCTGTTGAGTGCCCCTACCCACCCTGTAGCTGAGCACCTCACTCCGGTTGAGATGTTGGACAGCTCCACGCTGAAATCCGAGATTGCACAAGCTGTGGCCAAAGAGCTGAGGGCAGTGATAAAGTCCAAGTTACACGACACGAAGGTTGAAATTATACGCAATTTCACTGCTCTGAAGACTGAGGTCTTGACTCTGAAATCCACACTGTCATATATGGAGCACTCATTGACCACAGACTCACAGGACGTGTTAGCACTGTAGGCTAAATTGGAGCTTTTTAACGAAGGATGTGAGCGCACTGGATGCTAAATGTGATGACCTTGAATCGAGGTCTCGCCGCCAGAACAAGTTGCTGCTGCAGGCCTTTGACTTGGACAAAGCTCCTGAAGTTGACTGTGCTCATTGCTCTCTAGCTCCAAAAAGTGATGACGTCCCGCATCCCTTTGTGGCCAGGCTGCACTATTACTCTGACTGTGTTGAGATTTTAAAGTGAGCCAGGCAACGGCAGTGGATTACTATGTCCGGCATGAGGTTCACGGTTTTCCCTGATTTATACCGGCAAAGTTACGAGGGCCCATGCAGCATTCAATGAGGCTCGCAAGCTGCTGAGGGATGTGGAAGGGGTCCACTACAGCCTCTTATTTCCCGCCCGACTCCGGATCACCCATAACGGCACGCGACACCTCTTTACTTCTCCAGACGAAGCCTAAGGCTTCATCTCCTGGATAGCCAAGTAAAGCGTGGACCGGGTGTGTTTGTTTCACCCTTTCCATAACATGGACTGTTGATCCTTATAAGTCACCCTTTTGGGTGATAGTAGGGAGAACCGTCAATTTTCAATGTTTCTGATCTGTGTTTTTCATGTTGGACTGTTTTTCTAAAGCGGACTTGTAAATTCCACCTGTATTCAGGCCTGTATCCCGTCACCAAGCTAATTTGGACTTTTTTTCTTTTCCTCTGTTTTTCAGACTTGTTACTGTGCCTTTACATTTTGATGAACACCTTGGTTGGGCATCAATCTGAGTTTATATGTATTTTTTGTAAAGGTTATCCTGGTCATGGTGGTTCACTTTTGTTAGGTATCCTTTGACCTTTTTTATTTTTATTATAGTCAAGGGTATGTTTTAAGTTCACCCTTTATTCTGAGGCATTTCCTTTACATTGTTTGACTTTATATGTATTTCTACATACAGTAGCATACGTGGGAGCACATCTACAGCTCTGGGTGTGCAAAGGTATAATAATTTAGAAGTGGAAGTGGTTTCACATGCACTCTTACAGTCGCTGTTATAGTTCATCTACTCTACGTGGGCTCTTTTCGGCTCTCATGCTGTGCTATCGAGGCTATGCCCTGTTCATAATCAGCTCAGTCTTGAGCTACTACACTAGCCCTCACTTTGGGTTTAGAGGGCAGTGTTGGGGTTATAGTTGGGTGGGTTTAAGTTTGGGTAGGTTCTCCTTTTTTATTTTATTTGATTTCATTTGATTTATTTTTTTTCCCCCTTTTCCCCTCCCTCTTACCCTTCGGTCAGCTGGTAAATCTGGTCAAACGCTCTAGGGTACTAACCCACTTAAATTGTTTAAATTCTGTTGTAATTTTCTTACAAGAAACACATCTTAGAAATAGTGATCAGGCTAAGCTAAAATGCCAATGGGTTACGGATGTTTTTCATTCAACATTCAACTCCAAAACTAGAGGTGTAGCAGTGTTTATTAGGAGAGGGATCCAATTTATCCCTGATAAAACTATTACAGATGGGAATGGCAGATACCTGATTGTTCGTGGCACCTTATGTAATACCCTTGTTTTGTTGGTGAACATTTATGCTCCTAACTTTGATTATCCAAATTTTATGCAAAAGTTTTTTAGCTCTATTCCCTCTTTAAACACTCATCATTTAATTATGGGTGTAGACAACTGCACAATTGACCCAGTCTTAGACAGATCAGGCACTCGCACTTTGCCGCATTCTATGACTTCCCAAGCAGTATTAGATTTCATGTCCAATAATGGGTTTGTCAACCCTTGGAGATTTTATAATCCGGGCACCAAGGTATTTTCCTTTTATTCTCATCCTCACCAAGAGTATTCCCATATTGACTATTTTATTATTGACAGTTCTCTCATTGGTAACGTTGTTTCCTCTGATTATTACCCTATAGTTATTTCAGATCATGCTCCGTTGAAAGTAAATATAACACACTCAAATTATCATCATTTCCCAACTCCCTGGATGCTTAACTCCTGTTGCTGTCTGATGATGAGAAAATCACTGAGGTTGACAAACTCAATTTAACAAATCCAACACCCGCATTATTGAATCGGCACCTTATGTTACAAACTGAATTTGATCTCACCATGACAACTTATGCTGAGCAACTGCTATTGCGTACACATAGTAGTTATTATGAACATGGGGAAAAACCCTCGAGACTTTTGGCCCACCAACTTAAAAGACAGATTCATCTTGATCAATTTCCCAAATTAGAGATTCACTTGGTACATTATGCTCTGATTCAACATCCATAAACATCCATCTCTCAATCAATTCTATGCAAACTAATAAAGCATCTGGTCCTGACGGCTTTCCCGTCAAATTTTTCTAAAAGATTTAGGGATAAGTTATCTCCTCTTCTTCTAGATGTTTATAAAGAATCCTTACTATCTGGATCTCTCCCTCCTACTTTTATGGAAGCATCCATATCTCTCCTTCTGAAGAAAGGTAAGGATTCCTTTTCCTGTGCTTCATATAGACCTTTGTCTCTCCTAAATGTGGATGTGAAAATCCTGGCGATATTATTGGCTTTACGTTTGGAGAACGTTCTTCCTGAAATAATTTCTCATGACCAGAATGGCTTTATTAAAGGTCGCCACCTCTTTTTTAACATCTGCACACTTTTAAATACGTCAAATTAAAATTTTTACGGAACATTCCTGTTTTTTTCCGGAAGTGATCATTTCGTTAGATGAGAAATTTCGTTAGAGAAATTTGATTGGGTCGTGTGGGGTTACCCAAGTTTTGCATAGATTCAGCTTTGGAGAGACATTCATTTCTTGGATTAAATTGTTGTATTCTTCCCCCATGGCTAGTGTTCACACCAATTGTGTCCATTCTACATATTTTCCACTATCACGTGAGACAAGGCAGGGGTGCCCACTATCCCCTTGTTGTTTGCCCTCGCTATCAAACCCCTGTCGATTGCATTGAAATCTCTTTCATCTTTTCGTGGAATTTTTCGTTTTGTATCGAACTGAAATTATCTTTGTATGCCGATGACTTGTTGTTATATGTAACTGATCCAGTAATTTCTCTTCCTCCTATTATGTCACTCTTGCAGAGGTTTGGATCAATCTCAGGCTATAAAGTAAATTTGAAGAAAAGTGAGTGTTACTGTAAACTCACTGGCTTTATCACTTAATCAACCCACTATTCCCCTGCTGGGTTTAGGTACTTAGAGATCCACATCTCTTGAACTTTGCCCTCTCTTTTCCATAACAATTTCTCTCCTTTGATTGATAAATTGAAATTGGACTTACAAAGATGGAAGTCTCACCCCTTATCACTTATTGGGAGAATCAACACTGTAAAAATGAATGTTATGCCTAAGTTTCTTTTTTTGTTTCAAACTATTCCGCTACTTCTCCCTAAATTTCTTTTTTTTAAAAAAACTTTAGATCAGCTCATCACTTCCTTTATATGGGATAGAAAGATTCCCAGAGTGAGGAAATCTTTGTTGCAAAGATTTCAATTTGACGGGGGACTCGCCCTTCCCAATTTTCTATTCTATTACTGGGCAGTCCATATTCAAAAAGTCTTGTGTTGGCTTCGTTTCCCAAATTTGCTGTGGGCTAAAATAGAAGTTCAGTCCCTTTCTTTATCCTCAGTATCTGCACTTCTAGCTTCCTCCTTACCTCTCAGGCTTACAGATTTTACCACCAACCCCACAGTCATCTCTACCCTTCCCACTTTAAACTTAAGTCACCTTCATCATCTTTGCCTATATTGGATAACCATTTATTCCCACCCGCCCTGAACAACAGTGCTTTTTGTTACCTGGCACAGCAGAGGTATGAAATCCCTTCACAATCTTTATAAAGATGGTATTTTTTGTAGCTTTGCTCAGTTAGCTGAATTCAACCTGCCCCCTTCCCACTTGTTTAGATACTTTCAAATTAGACAGTGTCTCTTCTCTTTTTTTGGATTACATCCACCTACCTGTTGGATATCCCTTGGATGACTTTCTGTCTCTAGATCCCTTTCAAAAATTTTGTACAGTGGGGAAAAAAGTATTTAGTCAGTCACCAATTGTGCAAGTTCTCCCACTTAAAAAGATGAGAGAGGCCTGTAATGGACATCTTAGGTAGACCTCAATTATGAGAGACAAAATGAGGAAAAAAATTTCAGAAAATCACATTATCTGATTTTTAAAGAATTTATTTGCAAATAATGGTGGAAAATAATTATTTGGTCACCTACAAACAAGCAAGATTTCTGGCTGTCACAGACCTGTAACTTCTTCTTTAAGAGGCTCCTCTGTCCTCCACTCATTACCTGTATTAATGGCACCTGTTTGACCTCGCTATCTGTATAAAAGACACCTGCCCACAACCTCAAACAGTCACACTCCAAACACCACTATGGTGAAGACCAAAGAGCTGTCGAAGGACACCAGAAACAAGATTGTAGACCTGCACCAGGCTGGGAAGACTGAATCTGCAATAGGCAAGCAGCTTGGTGTGAAGAAATCTACTGTGGGAGCATTAATCAGAAAATGGAAGACCTACAACACCACTGCTAATCTCCCTCGATCAGGGGCTCCACGCAAGATCTCAGCCCATGGGGTCAAAATGATCACAAGAACGGTGAGCAGAAATCCCAGAACCACACGGGGGGACCTAGTGAATGACCTGCAGAAAGCTGGGAGCAACTGTCAGTAACACTATGCCGCCAGGGACTCAGATCTTGCAGTGCCAGACATGTCCCCCTGCTTAAGCCAGTATATATCCGGGCGCGTCTGAAGTTTGCTAGACAGCATTTGGATGTTCCGGAAGAGGATTGGTAGAATGTCATGTGGTCAGATGAAACCAAAGTAGAACTGTTTGGTACAAACACAACTCGTTGTGTTTGGAACACCATACCAACTGTGAAGCATGGGGGTGGCAACATCATGCTTTGGGGCTGTTTCTCTGCAAAGGGACCAGGACGACTGGTCTGTGTACATGAAAGAATGAATGGAGCCATATATTGTGAGATTTTGAGTGCAAACCTCCTTCCATCAGCAAGGGCATTGAAGATGAAACGTGGCTGGGTCTTTCAGCATGACAACGATCCCAAGCACACTGCCAGGGCAACAAACGAGTGACTTCGTAAGAAGCATTTCAAGGTCCTGGAGTGGCCTAGCCAGTCTCCAGATCTCAACCCCATAGAAAACCTTTGGAGGGAGTTGAAAGTCCGTGTTGCCCGCCGACAGCCCCAAAACATCACTGCTCTAGAGGAGATCTGCATGGAGGAATGGGCCAACATACCAGCAACGGTGTGTGCCAACCTTGTAAAGACTTACAGAAAACGTTTGACCTCTGTCATTGCCAACAAAGGATATATAACAAAGTATTGAGATGAACTTTTGTTATTGACCAAATACTTATTTTCCACCATTATCTGCAAATAAATTCTTTAAAAATCAGACAATGTGATTTTCTGAATCTTTTTTCTCATAGTTGAGGTCTAACTATGATGTCCATTACAGGCCTCTCTCATCTTTTTAAGTGGGAGAACTTGCACAATTGGTGACTGACTAAATACTTTTTCCCCCACTGTATATCCACCATCTATTTGAAGCTTATTGATCTGGACCCATGTTCCATGAATAAAATGAAAAGATCTTGGGAATACAAGCTGGGCATTGCCCTAACAGACCAATGGTGGGATAAGACTATCTCCAAGGTGCAGGTAGATTGCGCAAGATTACAATTGATTCAATTTAAAGTATTGCAAAGAATTCACCGATCTAAATCTCAGCTGTCTAAATTATATCCGAACACCACCATCGACCAATGTGATAAATATCAAGAGAAAAAGGAAAAAAGGGGAAGAGATAGGAAAAAGGAAAATATTATAATGCAAATTGGTCCTTTTATTCATTTATTTATTTTTTTCTCCTGTCATATTTGTGACTAAAGACCAGATACTGTTTAGGCCTTTTTTTCTTCCTTCATTGAATTTGTCCTGTTTCTTTGTTTTTCTGATGTCTTAACTCATTTGATCATTAAAAAAAAGGAAAAAAAAGTGATAGTGTTGTTTTCCATTGATGCAGAATAGAGGGTGACTCACAAACTATGCAGCGGCAGATGGGCTGCAGTGAATAATGGTAAACCTACAAAGTGCACTTATTTGGAAGGAGTACCGGATAAAATGGCCAGTGAATGTGTATATATAAGGTAGGTGTACCAAATAACCATGCAACTTGGTGTGTTTAGTTTGTGTGTGTGTGTGTTTTTCCTTTCTCAGAGGCTCAGGAGAAGCTGTGGACAGAGCTAAAAGCAGCAGCTGAGTCTGGTTGGGACTTCTCCTCACGTTGGTACATAAACAGCTCAGGTCAAAACACCGGCTCATTCAGGAACACCAGCACCAGCTCTATCCTACCTGTCGAGCTCAATGCTCTCATGTGCCGCAGTGAGCACCTCCTGGCCACCTTCTCAAGGATTCTGGGTGAGCAAGAATAAATGGGCAACCTCAGTTTACCCTAATGCTCTGTCCATTAACCCCCAGATCTTGACAAAACAAGTAGGTTTTTAGCCGAGTCCTAAACACTGACTGGTAGGTCTTTCAAGCTGCAAGATGGCAGTTACTACTGGTTTTAGCTAGTTATTTTTTATTACTATTTGGGACTTAGAACTTTATGACTCTATGGATCCTGTTCCGCATGTATTGCTTAAATAATGACAAAGCACAATTGCCTAATATACAACCCCAAGTGATGTTGTGTAAAACATAAATAAAAACAGAATACAATGATTTGCAAATCCTTTTCAACCTAAATTCAATTGAATACACTACAAAGACAAGATATTTAATGTTCAAACAGATAAAATTTATAGTTTTTTGCAAATATTCACTCATTTTGAATTTGATGCCTTCAACACGTTCCGAAGAAGTTGGGACAGGGGCAACAAAAGACTGGGAAAGTTGAGGAGCGCTCAAAAAACACCTGTTTGGAACATTCCACAGGTGAACGTCATGATTGTTTATAAAGGCAGCATCCCTGAAAGGCTCAGTCCATTCACAAGCAAGGATGTGAACAACTGCGTGAGCAAATAGTCCAACAGTTTAAGAAAAACGTTTCTCAACGTGCAGTTGCAAGTAATTTAGGGATTTCATCATCTACAGTCCATAATATCATTAAAAGATTCAGAGAATCTGGAGAAATCTCTGCAAGTAAGCGGCAAGGCAGAAAACCATCATTGAATGCCCAATCCCTCAGGCAGCACTGCATTAAAACTCGACATCATTCTGTAACGGATATTACGACATGGGCTCAGGAACACTTTAGAAAACCATTGTCAGTGAACACAGTTCGCCACTCCATCTACAAGTGCAAGTTAAAACTCTGCCATGCAAAGTGAAAGCCATATATCAACAACACCCAGAAACACCGCGGCTTCTCTTAGCCCAAGCTCATCTGAGATGGACTGACGCAAAGTGGAAAAGTGACGCAAACTGTGGTCTGACGTGGTCTGACGTGTCCACATTTCAAATTGTTTTTGGAAATCATGGACATCATGTCCTCCGGGCCAAAGAGGAAAAGGACTGTCCAGATTGTTATCAGCGCAAAGTTCAAAAGCCAGCATCTCTGATGGTATGGGGGTTTGTTAGTGCCCATGGCATGGGTAACTTGCACATCTGTGAAGGCACCATTAATGCTGAAAGGTACATACAAGTTTTGGAGCAACATCTGCTGCCGTCCAAGCAGTGTCTTTTTCATGGACATCCCTGCTTATTTCAGCAAGACAATGCCAAGCCACATTCTGCATGCGTTACAACAGCGTGGCTTCATAATAAAAGAGTGTGGGTACTAGACTGGCCTGCCTGCAGTCCAGACCTGTCTCCCATTGAAAATGTGTGGCACATTATGAAGCGCAAAATACAACAACGGAGACCCCGGACTGTTGAGCAACTGAAATTGTACATCAAGCAAGAATGGGAAAGAATTCCACCTACAAAGCTACAACGATTAGTGTCCTCAGTTCCCGAACGCATATTGAGTGTTGTTAAAAGGAAAGGTGACGTAACCCAGTGGTAAACATGGCCCTGTCCCAACTTCTTTGGAATGTGTTACAGACATCAAATTCAAAATGAGTGAATATTTGCAAAAAACAATAAAGTTTATCCGTTTGAACATTAAATATCTTGTCTTTGTAGTGTATTCAATTGAAAATAGGTTTAAAAGGATTTGCAAATCATAGTATTCTGTTCTTATTTATGTTTTACACAACGTCCCAACTTCATTGGAATTGGGGTTGTGCATCTTTGTTTAATCTCATTGTATTCTTATTGCTTTTTCCTTAAAAATTGTCTAGATGTAAAAAGACCTGAAGTATGAGATTCTAAGATGTGCCTGAAATTATCTCAGGTGTGACTTAGATTATAGTGTCTGCTCCATCTCTTCATTGCTCTTAGAGTGTCTTCAGGAGAAATAAACAAATCTTTGCTTAAAGCCTAAATGATTCTGTAATGAAAAGCTCCTGTTAGTCATAGGAGATCAGAGAAATGTTATAGTGAGCAATTTGAGTTTCCTAGCTTGTCTAGTTACTAAATTGCATATATGCCACATTTACCTTCGAGTGTCCTGTTCTGTGAGGGTCCTGTTTGTGGGCATTTGCTTGTATTCAGATATTCATGTGGCTTTAGTAAGTACCTTCATCCACTTTGTTTCCTCGCAGGTGATGAGGAGAGGGCATTGGTGTATGACCGTGCAGCTTCGGCCAGGCTGAAGGCCATAGAGAGTGTGTTATGGGATGCAGAGAAGGGAGCTTGGTTTGATTACAATTTGCTGAGTGGGGCCAGGCACCCAGCCTTCTACCCCACTAACGTGAGTCCTCTCTGGGCAAAGTGCCATTCTCAGCCTGGCATGGGACAGCTGGCCCTGCAATATCTAAAAGTGAGAGCAACAGAATTACCTTCTGCTTTTGAGCAATTCCAGAGCATGTCACTATGATGGATTCAAGAGTATATATTTTTCAGTTATATTAATGATAAAAACAGCAATATTTGAGAGATTTCATATTATTTATTTCTCAAGTCCAAGGGATTACCACCCTCCATGTTAAACCCTCTCAAAACCTGTCTGCCCTGGAAACTCTTTGTTCTGTACTAAGATTCTGCATATTACACTTGTAAAAATGAGTGAAAACAGTACAATGTTTATATAGGATTAACTCCCAAATTGTTTCAATCTGATAAGAATTGGTTTCAAATGTCATTTCTTCATGCACAGGTCGAATCACAAGATTATATAACTTGCATGGATGGTACTGTGAGAGTCACAGAGATATGATTCATCTCATACTATTCATTTGACATATAAAGCAAATGGGCCCTGCATTGCAGCCTTAATGACAGAGGACAATTAGAAAGGTTGAAAAAAATGCTCAAAAAGTTATCTAATTGCATTGTAACCAGTATTGTGCTAAGTCATACTGATGTTGCCTAATGTAAGAAGTGCAAGGTTCAGAGGTGCAAAGTCCTAAGATTTTCACACACAACCATCTCTAGAGTTTACAGAGAATGGTCTGAAAAAGAGAAAATATCCAGTAAGCAGCAGATGTGTGGACGAAAACGCCTTGTTGATGTGAGAGGTCAGAGGAGAATGGGCACACTGGTTCGAGATGATAGAAAGGCAACAATAACTCAAATAACCAACCAAAATCTCTGAGGAATGTTTCCAACACCAAAGTATGACATGAAGAATTAAGGCAGTTCTGAACGCAAAGGGGGGCCCAACCTTTCACTAGCACTAGTGGCCAGTGAGTGTATATTCAAGTATTGTCCACATTCAAAGCAGAAAGCACTGTCTGTATATGCAGTTATTTGCTCTTCATCAAGACAAATTTCAGTTCCCGTGTGCTGCTGTTGTAGGTAAATTCAACTTTTTGAGTTCAAAAGAGGGATTTGCTTGTGAATAATTCTCATTACCTTTGATACTGCTTCTGAGAGCTATTATCTGTCATTTGCCATATGCAATCTGTCATTTGCTAAAGCAATGGGGATGTTTTAGTAATTATGTGATGGCTTAAAAGGTGAATATTGATTTGTGAGACACATTTAAGTGAGAACACAATCTATTTTTATTGCTCATCCACTGCTAGCTTACTTTGTCTTGGTGCTTAATTTGCACCGAGAAGAAACACACACATTCAAAAAAAGCTACTAAACTCTCACTGGGGTGGTAACCTCAAGGATACATCTTAGTACCTTTAGTTAGGGAACATAATCTTACCATAATCTTGTATTGACTCTACATGCCCCATCTCATCACCAGCTCATTTATTTTATTGTACTGTTTTAAAACATTAGGTTATGAAAAGGTAAAGTTACAAAATAATGAATTAAATAAATAAAATATAATTTAAGGTACTCAATTTTGGTACTGGACCTTAAAATCACTCTTGCATCTATGAGGGTACATTTATGTTGTTTGTACCTTGATGAACAAAAAACATACCTACACTGAAGCTTTGTTTTTAACAGTGTAGAACTGTCTTTGTTTTTGAGCAGTGTGTTTGTGTAATACATGTAATCCCTCCTGGTGTTCGTATTCTGTTGTGACTGTGTAAGTTGCATCATATAAACTGCAGAAGCTTTAACACAATCCCTTAACTTTGCTTAGCAGTGTCATGCTGTGGAAGCAGAACAGCATGCCTTAGGCTCTGCGTATGCTCTATAAGCAAGTCCAGCCAGCCTATATTAATGTCATTTGAGAGTGCCAACACACACACACACACATATACATATATATATATATATATATATATATATATATATATATATATATATATATATATATACATATATATACATATATACATATATACATACATATATATATATATATATATATATATATATATATATATATATATATATATATATATATATATATATATATATATATATATACACATACTCATTACAAAACATCCCAACTAAATCTTAAACATTTTTGTATTAAGCAACTGTAGTACAAGTTAGCACTTTAAGTGTGGTGCAGTGTACAGCAATTACGAGCAGATGGCTGACTTTACACACTATTATGATGCCTTCGCTTAATTTTCTTCACTCATTGTATTTCTCTCTTCCTCTTTTTAGGCTAGCGGAGGTCTGGACTACCCTAATGGCATTCCCACCTCTTTGAGTGAGACTGGTCAGCAGTGGGACATGCCTAATGCTTGGCCCCCACTACAGCACATACTCATAGAAGGTATGAGCTAGCATACATTGGGCCAGTACACTACTCAGGCTCCCTTCAGTATACAGTTCTCTATTCTGTTACACCTATGAATTTCCTATTCTCTATGTAAGTGGATTATTTTATTGTATTGAATCTTTTCAGGAATGTCACTTAAAAAACTCCAGTTTCTTCTCCTGAAAAGACCAATGTCTCAGTAATAAATAATACTGTGCAAAAGTCAGATAATGCCCTTTAATTTTCCATGAACATGGCCAATAATTTATTCATTTATCAACATCAAGAAAGACAGAAATATGTAACAGAAAGCTTAACAACTAAATATAATATCAATAAAGCAATCGCTTTATTGATGGCTAGACATCCTTTTAGACCCGTTGCGTTTCGTTTTCTTCTCCCAGAAGAAGGATGGACAGAAACGTGTGGATTTTTTTTCATATCTGAAACAAGAGTAGAATTGGCTATCTGTGTTAACTGAGTATGAACAATTTTGGTGGTCTACCAGGTCTTGCATGATTGTTCCTTTTTTGTATGCTTTGGAAACTCACTGATTTTGCCTTCTTTCCTCTTGCTTAAGTGGGTTAGCTTATATGTTATTATCTATTAGCAGTTCTGCCACTGCATCTAGCATATATAATGTTGAAAGATATAGGATAAAATAAGCAGCACATTATATCACATGAGGACAGTAAGAATTCACAGATAAAAAGAAGACAAAATATAAAAATAGGGAGAATAAACAAAATATTGAAACAGTCAATTATTGCACCCAACAAATCCTACCTGTTCTGAGAGAGAATATTATATTTAATGAGTAGCTTTTTAATAGTGTAACTGACCCAATTAAGTCTCTCTCCTGCATATTCCCTATCTGTCATTGTTACTCTCAGGCCTGTCACAGCTTGACTTGGCAGATGCCAAAGAGCTGGCCTTTGATTTAGCCCAGCGGTGGATTAGAACAAACTGGATGGCTTATAACAAATATGAAGCCATGTTTGAGAAGGTGGGTTTTTGCATCTCAGTTTGATTTTTTTTTTTTTTTTTTTGTGGTAGTTATAATATTTTAAATATATAGATTGCACTGTGTTTTGCACAGTCTGTTGTGGTTACCTTGAGCACTATTTCCCTCAGGATATCTTTGTGGTGTTGTGTTTTGGGCAGCGATGCAGTAATTGCTACAGCTTGTTCATTGTCTCTCTCTCTTTCTGTTGCAGTATGATGTCAATGGAGATGGCAAACCTGGAGGAGGAGGCGAATATGAAGTTCAGGTTCTGACATTATAATCATATTTAGATTCATATTTCTGCCTCCATCGCTATCACAGCTCTAGGGAGACATCATTCAAATCCCGTGAGGAATTAGAGTTGAATCAGGCTTGTTTTGCAGCCCAGTGAAACAGCTCCAGAGATGAATAGTCTCATTTGCTGTTGCTCACTTACGGGGGAAATCTAGTGTGACTCAGAGGATGAGCACAAAACTATTTTACTCTCGATCATTTTATCCCTATGTCACAGGGTCATGAAATAAACTGAAGTTTCCAATGTGCACACCATATGCCAAAGCATATGTTGATGACAAATATAAGCCTACATGTAGGCACAGTTAGTTACAGTCATAACTCGCAGCTTTGTTTTTCTCCCTGGTAGTTTTAAAGAGCCCATATACTACATCAGTCTTGTTTTGAATTTTTCCCCTGAGGTCTACTTATGATGCTTGTTTGTTTTTATGTACTAAAAACATCATAATTCAAAATCATAATTCATTTTTGCATGAACATTTTCCAGATTCTCACTATACCTCACAATTAAAGCCTAAAGTTTTCTTTTGCTGTGTCTTTTATTTATTTATTTATCTTTATATTTCTGCACATTTCAATCCTTGCAATGTAAACAAAGAGATTCCAAGTGGTTTGATGTGAAATGGATCACCGTACAGGAATTTGCTGACTTAGATTTCTTTGCAGTGGTGCTGATAGGAACCAGGGGTCATGATGTATACATATGTGAAAGATTAAAAAAATGCTTTAAGCCAAAACATTCTTTCAAAATTGTCATAAAGCAATGTCTCAGACATCAGACAGAGTATTCATAAACATTACATGTAATAACTTTGTGAGGGAGCTTTTAGAGGCATTAAACATTTGGTTCCTATCACCACCACTGTGAATAATTCTCTGTATGTTTCTCTACTGAATATTCTACGTCAACCCACTGTGAGTGACTTTGTTTACATCTTAGCAATTTAATGATACAGAAATTCTGAATTCTCCTTCAAGACTGTTATATGTAAATGAGCACAGTTTAATTGCCTGCCCTGTATTGTGCCTCATTTCAAAAAGCAGTCTAAATTAAACCACTCCTGTAGCTGAATAGGTGGACATATGTAAATGTGATGTTTTGCGTGCATTTAAAAAAATAATTAAAAACAGGCTGTTTTGCAGCTTAATTTTCATAGATAGACTGTATAGAGTCTCTGTATAGAGAGTGAACAATGTGTTGTGTAAATGTTCACATACTCCTTCACACTCTTCTTTTTTTAATGCTGAAGAAAGTTTTGGCCCTTTAATCTATGGTTGTGCTTTGTGCTTTTTTAGGTGGGGTTTGGCTGGACCAACGGTGTCGCTCTGCAGCTGCTGGACCAATATGGTGACAGGCTCAGCTCTGGGGGTAGTGTCCTAACTTCTGGCCTTCTGGTTTATGGATTTATGTACCCCATTCTTAAAGCACTGTTGTGATCATGTAATGGCTTCTGTGTTCTTTGAGGCAATCAAATACATTAAGTCCACAAAACTAATTCTGAGTTCTAATGTGAAATTTCTAATTTAAATTTCAACAAATTTAATTTGTTATATTTTGCTAACATTGTAGTGTCTGGTGTTGAGTAGTCAACTTGTTAATGTAAAGGGGAATTTCACCTTTTTCTGAAATTTCTGCGTAAATAAGTAAAAGAAATGTAAAATGTAAAAAAACAACAGTGCAAAAATGAATAAAATGAATGTTCAGTGCAGTCTATTGCACAAACTGTTCGTAGCTCCTAGCTTGAGAAGTGCAGCGTTTAAAAGACAAGCCAAATCAGAAAATGACGAAGAGATAGAAGTGTTAAAAAATGAGTTCTTACCCACCAAAACATTTGACAGGTGACACTCTGGCTAAGAAAGTACAGTTTATGAACCCATAACATGGGCCCTGGGTTAATTTTGGCTGAATCACAGCATGTTTTACACCGTGTGTTCTCACTTATGCATATCTGGTCTCGAAAGTTAAAATAGTGTTATTGTGATGGTAAACATCCTTACAGCAAGTGTTTGAATCTTGCTCCTCCTTTTAGCTTTCATTGTTAGTAGAAGTCTTTCAACAGTATATCTTTTTAGACCTTAACACAAATTTACACCTGGTTTTAAAAGGCAGAGGAAAACTATGGGAAAACCAGTGGATGTGAATTGTTCAAACTTATATATCCACATATCTCCAATCACTTTTTGTTATTTGTGTTTGTGTTGTAAATTTCTCTTGGTACTGAGGTGCTGACATGTGACAGTACCTCGGGGGTGGGTTGGGTGGTATATCCAGAGGGGTAATGCCCTAGTGAGAGTTTTGTGCCTTTTCTTCAAAGTGTACAGTTAATCACTTTGAAACCACTTTATATGTCCTTGCAATGCTTGAATCATTGAATTTCCCTTCATATTCAACTTAATAATTGTTAACATCACCAACTCTAAATTGAACACCCAATCTTATGTTAACCTTCACATCAATCCAAATGTTATCACTAATCAGTTAAGGAACCAAATGTAGTGGGACGGTTTATTTTGTACATTTTCCTTATTTTCTGCCCTGGTTTTCTTACTTTTAAAAAGAAAATATTCCAAATGCCACAGAAGAGGTGCTTTTCTCTGACACTTGTTTTAGAAAATTCACACTTACATTTTTCATAATCACATTGAAGATTGTAGCTATTTTCTTGGTTAGTAATTACACTAACTCTACTATGGTAGGATCAGAAGATTATTTTCATAACTAACACTGAACTGGCACTACAAATGCACTACAAATGCTAATTCACATAGTCCAATTATCCAATTGTCAACTTTGCTCTGTGAGTCAACACTTTCAAATAAATCAAGCAGGACGAGTATGCACCATCAAAGTGTGTGTAAAACTGTGTGCCGTTCCGTTTAAACATTCTGTCAAAATGGGACGCTTGCTTGCATATACATACTCATACATGTAGTCCCAGGTCTATATAAATCATATTTCAAAGTAAGGTTGGATATGTTGTTTGTTTGTTTTTTGTTTTTTTACAACAGAGGAAAAAACTGAAATGAAACTGTTCAGTGCTCACAGCAACTTCACAAGGGGTTGCTGTATTATTTAAGAGGATAGCTAGAACAAAGAAGAGTGTAGGGGGTGAGAAGTTCAGAAGCCAGGTTGGTGTGCTGGTACTGCACAGAGTAAAGATGAGTGTGTGATAGTTGTTACAGCTTGTGTTTTATTTCTAGTTCGCTTGCAATGCTACAGAAGTGATCATAGTTCTTCATGGATTCCTCCTTGAAGCAGCACAAAGCATGACGTGACTGTTTAGTACCTTTTATTATTTATTGATTTATTTGTTGTTTATTTGTGGTTGTTATAGGCCTGTACATGATTAATACAGTACAGTATTAACAGTAACAGATGGTGGATATAGTGGCGTGAGATACTGAAAGCTCATGATGGATGAGGTGGTGTAAGCTTTCTCCTTATGCACCACATGATGAAATTCATAGTAGGTATCCAAAGGTCTGTCATATTGCTTAATGTAATGAATTTGTTATTGTGATGGTGAAGAAACAGAAACAGTACAACCTTTTGTAGTGAAATCTAGGCCCATAATCTGTATTAATCTCTGTTATTGCTATATTTTGATTTGCAGCAGTATTTTCATACTAACCGTATGGAAGAGGTACAGGCCTGAAAGGGTGAACTTTAATAGGCCAGATAAGCATCAATTGGATTAATATTTGGGCACTACTGACCATGGTTGTTGTTAGGTCTTTAGTCCCTGAAGATGTCCTTTAGCTCTTTAATAAATATGCATTTTTAAAAAATCATCAGTAATTTCTCTCATTCATTCATAATCTAATTTTCATTATGTCTTGAAAATTAGATGGCAGGGTGCTAAGACCTGGCTGCTGTTGCAATCCATCTTAGCTGTGTTGCTGTGTCACACCTTGTATCAACATACAACTATATCCCTCAATTCTTCAACCTGCATACTGATTTGCAAAATTTCCTTTGAAGGTCAGTCATGTAAAAGGTTATGGTGGTATAAAATTTAAATTTGAGCTAATTGAGTTCTTGAGTACTTGTGAATATAACATGTTCCTAAACACAGGCAAGACAGGTGAGAAAGAAGACTGACAGGGCTAAAGAATCAATCTTGTTTGTTTTGAAGCTCTCTTAACAAAACTACAAATCCTTGCACACATCTCGAGAACTGAGTAAAGTTAGTGTTTACAGGCTTTTTTCAGTAACTATTAACTATTTTTGAACCTGAAGCTGAACCAACACAACAGAATGAAATTAACCACAAAAAGAGAATCAGGAATTAAATGATAATGACTATTATACCACTAAGTGTTATAACCAGCCAAGTAAACCATTGTTTAATGTATCTGAATTTATCTTTGCAGTTTATTAAAAAAAATCTAATTAATCCTGTTATTTGTTTACTCAATATTAGCTAAACATTAATGTCTTCATGTGAAAACAAAAGCAACTAATGCAGTTATTATTTGATTAAAATTAATTATTATTATTTTTATTATTATTACAAATGAAGTAACCCAATTATAAAAACACTACAACTGCAAAGATGTATTATTTATTTCACCTTTTCACTCACTACATGTAGAGCAGTGGATTTTTATCCTGTCGGCTGCAGTGGTACTGCTAGAGGGCCATGGACACCATCATCATCATCATACAATTTATTACATTTAACCAAATGTTACTTTAAATATGACTGAACATTAGACTTTAGAACATCATATTTATGTTAACTAAGTCTAGACTATCAAAATCCTTGCTATGTCTACATTTGTAGTGCAAAAGTAAGTCAAAGTAAAATGTTTCTTTTTTGTTCATGTGGAATTCCTTCATCATGGCTCCATGGATAAATGGTTACAGTGTAAATCAGCTCCCTGGTGCTCCCAAAAAAGTTCCCCACAGTGCCGCCTAACACACTTTCAAGCTCTTTATCCTCTCCAAGCTGCTCACTACCTCTGCCAGTGATGCAGCTGCATGGCTGAAGTAGAAGCTATAGAGTCTGCGCTGATGTGATGGAGAGATCAAGGTGTGAGACAGTGGATAAAGACCAGCTCATCTCTAGATTCATACCTATCCAGCCAGCTCCTCTGAAGCCTCTGGACTCACCTTACTCTATCCCTCTCTTTTAATATGCTAAATTTAGTGCCCCTGACTTCACTGATATCAAGAAAGAGTCTGCTAGTCTGAAACTGACCTTTAGACAGTTTGCTTGAGCATCACCCAGAATTCACTGTGAAGAAACACTATCACAAACTGCTCAAGTTATCTGAGACTCTGATGATCGGTCAGTCCTGCCACCACCATCCACACCTGTACTCAGCAGCCATGTGGACTGTGATCCTGAATACTGTCATCCAGCAGCCTATCCCAGTGGTCATTGGACATGTTACTAATGGAATAACTGTTTGAAAACTCTTCTTGGGCCTCGAGTGACCTTAAAGAAAGAATCAAAGAAACAATCCACAACAGCTAGGAAAAAGGTTTGGACAACTTAAAAGAGGAGACAACTGTTTCAGTTTTTGTTTGTATGGAGTTTGTATGGACTCACCTCCTTCTCTGATTCACTTTTAACTATGACAAGTCTGAAAAACCACAATAACAGCATTTCTTTCAGCTCTCGCAGTGTTTATGAAGATTTGTCGCATGTAAACAAAGAACTAACCCTGCCAATGTGGCAGAATGCAGCACATGATGTTTTTTTTGTTTTTTGGGTTTTTTTGCAAGTATTTCACCAAGAAATGTAGTTCCTTGAAAGTATGGTATCGTTGCTTTTTTTTTTTTTTTTTTTAAACCTGTCATGTCTGGCCATTTTTGCAATCGGAATGGTAATCCGAATGTACTGATGTACCAAACATATTTGTTTTCACAAGAAAAAGCTCTATAGGTTACTAAAGCCTATTCTTGTTAAAGTTTGTATTTTATTTGTTTGGCCAGGCCTGACAGGCAATAAAAAAGAGGACAGGAAAGAAAGAGAAGAAGGGAGGAGAGAGGAAAAAAAAAAAAATAATAATAAATCATAATAATGATAATTAAGTAAGTAAATAAATAAATAGAAAAAAAATAATAATAAAAATAAATAAATACATTTAAAAAAAGAGAAAAAACAAATAAATAAGTAAATAAACAGACAACTAAATAAAAATAAATAGATAAATAAGTAAGTAAATAAAAAAAAAAGGGAGGGGAAAAAAAACAATTATACAGATATACATACATATACATATTCACATATACATATACATATATACACCCAGACATAATTCTACTATTTGCTGCTACATACATACACATGTTTACATATCTATACATATGCCTCTATACATATACACCCACCCACCACACACAATTCTACTGTTTGCAGCAATGTGTATATGTGTGTATATGCGTTCACGTGTCATGTGTCATGGAATGTGCTCAGCAATGAGGGCAAGAAGCCGCAACCATGCCCCCGTGGTCCAGAGACAGATAGGGAAGGACCCGGGGGACCCGGACCATCCACAGCCCATTAGGAACTCAGGAGACCTGAGGCCACATGCTCCGACGGCCACCGCGTGCACGCCCCAGACAGAGCGCCCACAGACAAAGGGCAAGTGACCAGAGAGCCAGAGGCAATGAGCAGCCCACCCCCCCGGCAGGCCAACATCCCCAGCATGAGCCGAGCATGCGGCCCCCGAGGGCCCAGGCGCCCGAGACCGGCCGACCCCCGGCAGGACCCCCCCCCCATGCCAGAGAGGCCCAAACCACCCTCAGGACACATCCGCCAAGGGAGCAGGGCAGGGACCATGCCAAGATGTCCAGCCATGCACCCAGGGACCCACAGGACACCCATACGCCGGGGGGGGGGGCGGAGTCGACGAGCGGTGGGGAGGGGTAGCTCCTGCCCACCACCATGTACCACAGATGTCCAGGCTCAGCAAGTCATAGACCCAGGCCCAGCTGTCCACACACACATGTTCACATGCACCCACACACACCCACACCCACACTCGCACACACCAGTCACCCACTAATGCATACACATGGAACATACATGGACTCACAGTGTCGGCGGGCGGACACCAGCACGGTCAGCGGTAACCCAGGGAGGCAGCCACCCCGGCCCCGAATGACCGGCCGGTCCCGAATGACCGGCCGGTCCCCCCACCAGGCAGGGTGCACCAAACCGGGGTGTGAGAGGACCCCAGACCCCGCACCCTGGCCCACACAGAGGAGGCCAGCCCCCCGGACGGGGCCAGCAGCCACCCCCACGGGTCCCCAGGTCCCCACCCCAAGACCGTGAGCGCACACATCCAGGCCCCCCACCATCAACAACAGGGCCCGCACACAGAAACCGCAGAGCGGCAGCCCCCATCTCCAGTCCAAGAGCCATCAGACACCCAAATCCCCCAGCCCACCCCCAGCCACCTGCTGGGTACAGCACAAGACAAGACTACAGCTGGTTACCCCCATCACGTGATGGAGCTGATCAGTGGGGACCAGAGGGATTCAAATGTAGTCAATTGATTTTTAGTGGTAGCAGACATTTTTTCCAGACTAATTTGGTCTAGAAGTAGGTTTCTGTAGTGAGTGATACATAAATCATTTTTTGATTTCCACTTCATGAGGATAGTTTTCTTGGCGATGCATAAGGCAGTAAGAACTATATGTGATATATTCGTTTCTATGTTTAATTCACTTATATCACCTAAAATGCACAGTTTTGGTGAGACTTGGATATCACAATGGAACCATGTGGATAAGTCTTCACATATTGTCTGCCAAAATCTCTGAACAGGCATGCAAGACCATATAGCATGCATATAATTTTCAATATAATTACCTGTGCAGTTAGTGCATATATTTGTTTCTCTGAGGCCCATTTGGAACATTCTGTGCCCTGTATAATGTATTCTATGGAGAGTTTTGTATTGTATACGTTGTAAATTTGGATTTTTAGTCATTTTAAAAGTATTTAGACATATCTGTGTCCAGAAGTTTTCATCCGGGATGATGGAAAGATCTCTCTCCCATTTTGTAATTGGAAGGGATATTGAATCATTAATTTTTAATAATAACTTGTATATTTTTGATAACAGTTTAGGGGTATAGAGGTTTAGAAAGTCTGTTATCCACACAGGGATTTCTAGATTTAGATTACTTAGATTAAATCTTGCCTGTATGATGGACCTCAATTGGTGATATTCCAGAAATTTGCTACTGCTAATTTCATATTTTAAAATAAGATCTTCAAATGAAATAAAGGTCCCATCATGAATAACATGTTCTAAATTATTTATTCCTTTTTCTTGCCATTCTGAAAAATTCAGTACTGTCTTTTTCCGACATATATCGGGATTGTTCCAAATGGGTGTTAATTTACAAGGGATTAGTGAAGACTTAGCCATCTTTAAGAATTCCCACCAGGCTATCAGGGTGGTGCATATTGTAAGGCTTTTAAAGCAATTGTAATGTTTAATGCTGGAGCTAATGAGAGGTAAGTCAGATATTTTCAATTTCCCACAGAGTGTCTGTTCCAGATCCAGCCATGGACTGTCTGAGCGGTTTGATTTCATCCACCTTGAAACATACTGTAGTCTATTGGCTAAAAAATAGTGATAAAAATTTGGTAGTTCTAGACCACCGCTGCATTTTAGCTTTTGTAAAGTCTTCAAGCTTATTCTACATGTTTTACTTTTCCATAAAAATTTTGAAATATATGAGTCTAGCGACTTAAACCAAGCAATAGAAGGTTTATTAGGGATCATTAAGAACAGATAATTTACTTTAGGCAGAATCATCATTTTTATTGTGGCAACTCTCCCCATGAGAGATATAGGTAGAGAGTTCCAACGTGTGAGATCGTCCTCTATTGTTTTTAGTAGAGGAATATGGTTCAGTCGTACCAGATCTAACAGCCTGGGAGAAAAATTTATACCTAGATATCTAATGTTGCCCGACTGTAGTGATGTAGTTATGATGTTCTGAAATTTACAATTCAGAGGCAAAACTGTTGATTTACTCCAATTAATGGAGTAATCTGATACAGATGAGAACTTATCTATAAGTGTGATTGTCTTTAGAAGAGCGGTTTGTGAGTTCCCGAGGAAAAGTAATACATCATCAGCATAAAGGCTTATTTTATGGTCTGTATTTTCTGTTTGGATTCCTTTGATGTTTACATTCTGTCGGATTTTTGCTGCTAGTGGCTCAATGAAGATGATAAACATTGAGGGAGAGAGTGGGCAACCTTGTCTAGTTCCCCTCTGCAGACTGAAGCTTTGTGAGATAAGATCATTTGTCCTAACCCGTGCATTTGGAGAGCTGTATAATGTTTCGATCCAGTTTATAAAGGATGGGCCAAATCCAAATTTATGTAGAACTGCTAACAGAAATTTCCAATTTACCCTGTCGAATGCTTTCTCTGCATCTAAAGAGACTACTATTTTTTCTAATTTGTTAATGGAACAGTAATCTATTATATTTATTAGTCAGCGTGTGTTATCGGCCGAGTGCCGGCCCTTGATAAAACCTGTTTGGTCCGAATGTATAATATATGGAGTGATTTTTTTCTAATCTTCTTGCGAGAACTTTGCAAATAATTTTAAGGTCTACATTAATAAGAGAGATTGGGCGATAGCTAGATGGAAGTGTTGGGTCTTTGCCTGGTTTAAGAAGCAGGCTAATGTTGGCCAAGTTCATGTTTGGAGAGATTGTGTGGTTATTCTTGATTTGAGTCACCATCCTGAAAAAAGTAGGTTCTAACACAGGCCAAAATTCTTTATAGAACTCTGCTGGGAAACCGTCTGGGCCTGGGGCTTTATTATTTGGAAGGTGCTGTATTGCCTTATAGAATTCAGATGATGAAAATGGTGAATCAAGAGTTGTAATCTGATCCTCATTTAATTTAGGAAGATTTATGTCATTAAGAAATTCTTCAATTTCAGCATCAGATGGATTAATCTGTGATGAGTATAAGGCTTCATAAAAGTCTTTAAAGGAGTTATTTATTTGTTGTGGGTCATGAGTAATATTACCGACCGAGTCTTTAATAGAGTGAATAGCTGTTTTTTCTTTATTCAGTTTTCACTGATTGGCCAGGAATTTTCCAGATTTATTTCCATGTTCAAAGTTTTCCAGACGCAACCTCTGCAACATAAATTGTGTCTTCTTATCAAGTATTTCATTTAATTCCAATTTAAGTTTCCTCAGGCTGTTAATTATATTTTCTTGTGGTGATGCAGCATAGGCATTTTCTAAAGATTTAATTTTCTGTTCCAATTCTAATATAAGTGTTTTTTCTTTATTTTTCTTATGTGCGCTGTAAGAAATTATTTTACCCCGCATTACTGCCTTTCCTGCTTCCCATAGAACACATGGCGATATTTCCGGCAGATTATTTTGTTCTAAGTATATAGCCCACTCTCGTTTAAAATAATTAATGAAATCTTGTTCTTTAAGTAATGATGTATTAAATCTCCAGTTCCTAGTTGGTGGTGTAACTCGTTTCTGTGTCAGAGACATAGATACAGGTGCGTGATACTAATAGTGATAGGATGTATCTGAGTGTCTGATTTCCGTCATCGTGGAGCTACTGACTAAAAAGTAATCCAAGCGGGAGTGGGAGTGATGTACTTGTGAGAAAAAACTATAATCTCTCAGAGTGGGGTGATGTGAGCGCCAAGCATCGCAAAGACCAAAATCCTTCATGTATTGTTTAAGAATGTCTGCAGACTGCCAGTTTCTTTGACTCACCGCTGTACTGAGCCTGTCAATCTCTGCATTAAGTACCAGGTTGAAGTCCCCTCCTATTACAATTGTGGTGTCAGTGTGATCAGCAAGTGAGGTGAAGAAGGTATGAAAGAAGGAGGGATCATCAACATTTGGTCCATATATACTGGCAATACATAAATCTATATTCTGAATAGATAGATTAAGTATTATAAATCTGCCTTCGGGGTCTGATATCGTGTTTCTAATAGAGAAGTTTATCCTTTTGTTAATTAATATAGCTACACCTCTTTGTTTAGAGTTGTAACAGGCTGAGTACATATGAGGAAACTGTGAAGAGGAGAGTGTGTGTGCAGATGTTCTGGACACATGTCTCCTGTAGGAACACAATGTCAGCCTGTAAGTCGTTTAACCGGTTAATAATTTTCACCTTCTTCTCCCTTGAACCAACTCCACACACATTCCATGAAACAAACCTCAGTGTGCTCATATTGAAATTAATCGAGAAAGTGTTGCGTGCTCACTGAAGATGTGTGTGTGTGTGTGGATGTGTATGTGAGTGTACATTGCATGTTGTGTGTCCTGTATAGCATTGTGTGTGTTGTGTAGCAAACATGTTGGATGCAGAAAGAAGAGGAAAGGGTGCTCCAAAGTGACAAATATAGCAAAAGAATGAGGGGGAAAAAATAAATAAATAAATAAATAAAATATAATAATATAATAAAAATATAAAAATAAAAATAATAATAATTACTTAACATAAAGTCCACTATGCTGTCTGAACCAGCATTAATTGTTATATACAGACATGTTAAAAAAAAAAAAAAAAAAAAAAAAAAAAGAAGATAGAGAAAAATAGAGGCGTTTGTATACACAGGTCACCTGATCAGTATAGCCATGGCGTGGTTTCCTGGTCACGATAGAGCTGTCCGTTTATATAGAGTTTGTCCACCGCGATGATAGCTCGTGAACCTTCTTAAATATGTTTTTTCCGGAGAGGGAACAGGATTTTGCGTCGCTCCAGGATCTCTTTAGGAAACTGATCGTTGACGCTGAAGTCCGTTCCTCTCAGCTCCCGTCCGCGGCTCTTCACCAGCTCTTTCTGCTTGAAACGTTCGAATTTGGCTACGATTGGTCTGGGTCTGTGTGCCCCGGGTCGCTTAGCTCCTATTCGGTGGACACGATCGAAGTTGATGGTTTTAACAGTGTCTTCCGGGAGCTTCAGGTAGGATTGCAAAAACTCCTTCACTGTCGTTTCCGGGTTTTCCTCCGATTTCTCCGGTAGACCCGAAAACACGAGGTTGTCCCTCATGCTGCGGGCCTGGAGCTCGGTGACGGTTTCCCTGATTTTTTTATTCTCCTCCGAGAGCCGGGTCATTCCCTTGGTGAGGGAATTCACCGACTCTCTGAGAGCGGCGTTCTCCACAGCGAGTGCTTCCACCTGCTGTTGGCTGAACTCTACTGACTCCCGGAGAGCCTGAAACTCCTTGTGAAGAATTTCCAAAATGGAGAGGCGAGCGTCGAAACTGGACAGCTTCTTATCAATGGACTCCAAAATGTCCGCCACTTCGCTGGACTGAGAAGAAGCCCCTGGTGAATCTTCTGGGCGACTCCTCTTGGTGGATGGAGCTCCTTTGCTGCTGGACGGAGTGTTGGTTGGTTTTCCCATTACGACTCGGTCGAAACACTCGTCGATGTAAGCTTGCAGACTGTCCAGATCTTCTTCACCGTCCTCCAGTGTACTTCCGGTAGTGAGTAGCTTATTAATATAAATTTTATAGCTTTTAAAGTTGTTTTATAACTGTGTTGGCTAAGAAAACTAATCCACGTGGTTTATAGATTACTGACTTGCTGCCTTGCTCAATATTGCCGAGGTTCGCGTTGAGGTCTGCGTTACTACAGCATAGCGTCTTCGAGCACATGATGTTGATTCCCTTAACTTATGCCATGTGTGTATGTTACACTGAGCACAGTGTACTTATTGCAGCCCTGGTTACATCCTGATTTTCGTGGAGTGTGATGTGTTCACATTCAGCAATGCTGTTAGGTTATTTTATACATTTATTTCGTTTATAATTAAAACACATTACAGAAGTAGTCAGCTAACTAGTTATGTGACTTAGCACACAGCGTACCCTGTAAAGGTGAATGTTTCTGTCCAAACATTCACACTTACTCTAAAAGGGCCAGTTTTTTTAAAGACAGCTTTTGTCAATTTTACTATCATTTCACCTCAGTGATGTGGAAGACATCTTTATTTATATGTCTGTACAGGCTTATGTTTGTTGTCATTGCTTATGTAGGTGTTGTGTAGCCTTATGAATGCTGCTAGTAAAGTCTAAAGTCAGATTTTGGTGGAAGTCACTCACTTTTACTATTTGAACAGAAGTAAGTGTTGTATGCAAAAGTTTGTGCTTTCCTGTTCAAATGGGATGTTTTACTGATAAGTGAAAATAAGTGAACACATCCTCTACAGAAAAACACTTCTGAACATTTTAATACACTTACTGTTTAATGGCTGAATTTAGTAATTTTGAAAAAAAAGATTATTTTAATATTTTAAAAAAAAGTTATTTTAGTTACTATTTTTTTCCAATATTTTAATGTAAGCAAATAAAGAGAAATTGTCTGAATAAAATGCCACATAAGTTTGTTCCCTCTACAGGATGTAAATGTGGCGTGGAGTGAGGAGGCAGATGCATACGCTGAGATAAGTGACTTTTATTAGGGGCAAATCCAGGGTTAAACAGCTAACACGAAGAGAAGGAGGGACAGACATGACAAAATGAAAACAGGATCAACAAACATCAAACACTTCAAACAATACAACCAGCACAATAAACAACATTACAAAGACCAACCCAGACTCAGGCAAACACAGGGCTTAAACACAACGAGGGCTAACAAGGGATCACAAGACACAGGTGGAAACACAGGTGGGAACAATCAGGGGCAGAATAACCAAACAAGGGGGCAGGACAGGAAAACCAAAACAAATGCACATGGAAGACCAGGAAGTAAACACGAGCACATGGACAGGACAAAGGTAAAACACAAGCACATGAGGAGACTGGGAGGGGCCAATCGTGACAGTAAACTTATTCTTACTCACTCAAAAAGATCAACAAAACATGTTATTTGACCAAGTGGTTTATTTATTTATTTTTTTTTACCATTTTATCACCAATCAAAATCTACCTTTATCTGTGCTACAACAGTGTAACCTCTACCTACTGCATCTGTATCATATAGCTGATCGCTACAGACAATACCTTTGACGTTTCCCCATAAGAACATAAACCTCAATGACTCAAAACACATTTATAATAGAAACCAATGTGTTTTGAAGCAACTTCCTGCTAACATCTATCATAATATGCATTCTTTTTCTGTACTGTAGGGCTGTAGGGCTGAAAGATTAATTTTAAGAATTTAATTTTCACATCAAAAGAGATGTAATAACACAGAGCTTGTGAAGTGGCAGTCTATAAAACTACATGCAGCATTCAAGCCTCGAGCTGGCAAAAAAGTGTGCAGGACATTTTAGCCAAAAAAAGGCTTCAGTGTCTTTTTTTATATAATTTAAAGCAAATAATCACGTTTAAATCACCATATACTGGCCAAAGAACTGCAACTAGATACACTATTCCAAAAAGTATCCGCACACTCCTCCTAATTAGTGAGTTCAGGTGTTTCAGCCACACCCATTGGTAACAGGTGTGTCAAATGAAGCACACAGCCATGCAATCTCCACAGATAATGTGACCCACAAAAGGTTCATAACAACGATCAATTATTTTTGCCACTAACTAACAAATTGCATTGCATTATCATATGTTGGCAGTTCAGAAGATGAACAGAACAATCTGTTATAACCATGTGGGAATATCAAGTGGATTTAAGCAGAGCTCATTTCAACTTTGATTAAATTGTGTGTGTGTGTGAGTGAGTGAGATAAGCTGCTCTACTTCTGAGGAAAAGTGGAAAGGGGAGGAAAGCAGCTATAGCTGAGCTAAAGCTGAAAGCAGAGCAAAGTGAGCACATGTTTTCGTTCATACTTTTAGTCTATACTAGGACATTATCACATACTGAGACATACTAGGCATTAAATGTTGTGGCTCCCAAGGTGGTTTGATTTTTGTTGAAAGGACAAAATGTCTCTTTTTAACATTTGAATTGTGACTCCTGACCTAACGCGGCTTTTAATGCACAGTGTGCTGGTCGGATTTCTCACTCATCCACTTTTGTTTTTGTTATGTGGCACCAGGGACTGCCCAGGCGCTGCACTTACCCGCTTCCAATTTCCGCCCTTAGCGTTCTTTCAACATTTGCGTTATAAATTCAAATTCAGAAAATCTATTTTTGACATTTGTGAATCGATTCTAAATTGTTTACATCTGCATCGTGATGCAACTAAAAATCGTGCCCATGTTGTGGAAAAACACATTTTCCTCACTTTAACTTCCTCACTTTTACAATAGATATAATATGTAAACAAGGTTGAACTTTTAAAACATCAAAACCAGTCCATGTATGGAACTGGAGCTGAAAAACAATGTTTAGAATGGTCTTTTCTAGTTTTATTTCAGAAAAATACATTTGCATATATTCGCTTATTCAGCCTACCGCAGATTACCCCCACTCACTCAAACAGAGCTATAAGGAGCATTTCATATCAGAAACATATTTAAAGGTGTTTTTGGTCATTTAGCTTTTATTCACCCACATCCACTGAGGACTCAAGGTGCCCTCTAGTGTTTTAAAAGCATGTTTTTGGTATAATGGAGGAATACGTCCTTAAACAAGCTCTGCTGCTGAGTGAATGTTAGAAAGTCCTTTAACTGGAGTTAAAAAGCTTTCAATAGTATGGAGATCTTTGCTTTGCCTTGCAACATACAACCCTAATTCCAATGAAGTTAGGACGTTGTGTAAAACAAATAAAAACAGAATATGATGATGTGCAAATCCTTTTCAGCCTATATTCAATTGAATACACTACAAAGACAAGATATTCAACTAATTGATAACTTTACTTATAATTGTTGAAGCTTTATAGGTGGAATTCTTTCCCATTCTTTCTTGATGTACAACTTCAGTTGCTCAACAGTCCGGGGTCTCCATTGTCGTATTTTGCGCTTCATAATGTGCCACACATTTTCAATGGGAGACAGGTCTGGACTGCAGGCAGGCCAGTCTAGTCCAGTCCTCTAGGCCTGTCCTACAAAGCCATGCTGTTGTAACACATGCAGAATGTGGCTTGGCATTGTCTTGCTGAAATAAGCTCCAACTAGTCCAAAAACGCCACAGCCAGGGTCCTCACTAAAACTAGAAAATTTGATCATATTAGTCCAGTGCTATCATCACTTCATTGGCTGCCTGTTAAATTACGTATTGATTATAAAATCCTTTTATTGACTTATAAAACCCTACATGGTCTTGCTCCCGAGTACTTACTAGACCTTGTTTCTCATTATGAGCCATCACGACCACTCAGATCACAGAGTGCTGGCTTATTAATAGTCCCCAGAATTCAGAGGGTTTCAGCTGGGGGAAGAGCTTTTTCTTATAAAGCCCCCAAACTCTGGAATGATCTTCCAGAAACTGTTCAGGACTCAGACACAGTCTCAATCTTTAAGACTTGGCTGAAAACTCACTTGTTCAGTTGTTCCCCCTTAGATAAAAGGCAGCAGATCCAGGGGTCCATGGAAACAGGGAATTATAAAACAAATTCCCTCTCCCTGCTTTTTTCCCCCGAGTATACAATCGCCCACATGTCCGGCTGGACACTGAAGTACAACCGACTGCCAAGCCCTCCTGCTACCCACTTCAGACCACCTGCCCATGCCCCAGCTGCCACCACCTGCCTTGGACTAGCTGCCCACCCTACACTGATGTTCTCATAGACTCCTAGCTATTCCTAATACCAATATTACTGCTATAAATATTAGTAGTATAATCACTTGTAGGTAGTTTGACCAGAGGAGGATGGGTCCCCCCTGGTGAGCCTGGTTCCTCCCAAGGTTTCTTCCTCAGTTCTGAGGGAGTTTTTCCCTTGCCACTGGGGGGGTTTCTGTACATTCTTATAGTCCTGTTAAAACTTTGTCTTTTCAGAAATTCTGTAAAGCTGCTTTGTGACAACATCCATTGTAAAAAGCGCTATACAAATAAATTTGATTTGATAAAGAGGCTTCCAGGTTTCATTCATAATCCATTTAAAACACTCCTATTTTATTAAGTTTAAATAAAATAAACATCCACAAAAGAGGCCGACCTCACACTGAGATCTAAAAACTCTAAAAAGGAACAAACTGACCCCGCATTTTAGTGGTCCACGAATAACCCCGCGCAGCCCCGGTGCGGCATCTCACGTGGCTCCTGTAGCGCTTCGCCAGTCTTCGGTCAGGACGGTCAGCAGTTCGCTTACTCAGCAGCCGTCAGTTGCCAAAACGCCACAATTAGAGTCAATTAACTGGTCCAGTCGCTCACGAGCCACCGGCTCAGCTTCAAACTCTGCCATTTTATACTAGAGGTGTCGTCACAACTGTAGTCGGCGCCATGTTGTTTTGCCCATATTAGGAATTTCGGGTCTGAGCCCCATTTCTCTATGGCCAGAATGAACAGGGTTTTAGAAAAATCGCTTCTATCGTCCCCTGTGTTAAATATTAATGTTCAGAACCCGATATGTTTAGTCCTGAGAACATTCTCTAACACCACTGGATCCACTGAATTACGAGGTCGTTAAAGAGTTGAAATATGAATATTGCTACATGTGAGCTAAAGCTACTGCGCACTGAACTGGCAGCCTCCTTAAGACGATTTTGGCAGTAAACATTTCCATGTTCAGACTAAGGGCAGATGAGAAGGAGTCAGAACTAAATCACCAGGTTTCCCTGCAGTTCTCTGATCTCCATCTAATGCTCACTGAAACACGGTAGGTCTCTCCTTTTGGCTGGAATTGAAGGGATCTACAAACGGACCTGCACTCAGGCGGATCCAGTACAGACTCAGCTGAATAATGACTGCCCTGATAAATTGATTTCAGCCCTCAGAATATACTTGTTATTTTAATGCTAGTAACTTTACTGAGGGCATTTTCTCAGGACACTCTCCAGCTTTTTCTTCGACTTTTCCAGTTCCACCTTAAATAGTGTAGCAGTGAACAGCTGCGCCTGAGCTTCGAGTTGTTTAGCGACATCAAATTGATGCGCAGTAGCTTTAGCTCGCAGAACACTTTTGCACTTCCCTTCAGTCCATTTTAAAAGGAGCTCCAATCCAGAGTAGGTGGCAACATTTCTGGATGCTGTTTATATTTGGTTTCTTCTCGGTGTTTTAGAACTTTAACTTGCATTTGTTGCTGCAGCAACAAACTGTGTTCACAGACACAGTCTGAGGTGTTTGAGCCCATGCAGTGATTTCAACTACAGAATCATGTCTTTTTTAATGTAGTGCTGTCTGAGGATCCAAAGATCACAGCCAACAACTGTTTGTTGGCCTCGTCCCTTACATACAGAGATTACTTCAGATTCTCTGAATGTTTTAAGTGTTATGTACCGTAAACACAACTTTTGCTATTTTATATTGAGGAACATTATTAGAATTGTTGCACTATTTGATGGTGCAGTCTTTCACAGTGGTGAACCCCTCCTCATCTTTACTTCTGAAAGCCCCTCTGAGATGTTATTTCTAATGTTTTTTTACTGACCTGTTGCCAATAAACCACCAGGTGTTTTTTTTTTTAACATTACACAACTTTACCAGCCTTTTGGCACACAATTCCAACTTTTTTGGAAGCTGTTGGCATCAAGGTCTAGAACATGCATAACTTACATGGCTTACAGTACTTCCAGCTCTGGGAAAAGGCCCAAGCTTGGTTTGAGCTGTCCTTAAATAATGCCTGGGCTAAATATGGGATTCATATAGTTTGGATTTTTTTTTTCTCATTTGATCTGGGTTGGGTAGACCAGTGCATTTCTGTAGCAAGAAGGAGATGGTTGTTTGTTAGTCAAGCTAATGTATTTGGAGGGAAATAATTGTTTGCTCAAAGTTTAAAGTATTTTTTTGTTGTTGTTGTTTTTAGTAACTTTTATTTTTCTTAACTTTTTAGTATTTTGACACCTTTCACTAGATAAACACCCTGGTCCAGGTCAGTGACTGGATTGTATTCTATGCTGCCTTACCAGTAGTTCAAAGTGTTTCAACCAAACCTTTTATTTTGAAATTGAATTATGGATACAGTGAAAACAAGTTCATACTGTGGGACTCAGCAGATGGCCTAAGACAGTTTTTTGGAAGTAATTGATTATATATTCTAATTAATTACTTTACAAGACCTCTGCAGACCTCCAGCTTCAGCCAGTGTATACAGATATATGAGAACCGCTGTTTTTGTCTCATGTCAGAAACTAACCAATATGAGAAGTTGCAGTCAGGTTTTGAACCCAACCTTTACTTTGAAATAAAAATAAGTTTGGTTCAAAAAATTAAGTGTCTCAGTGGACCACGAAGGTAGTCTGTAGATGCAATAGAAAGTCTCATGTGTTGTTTGGGATCTTATATCGCCACCTACTGGCCGCCGCGGGTTATGCACGTCATAATATGTAGATTCATATTCACTTCCGGTCTTTATAGTGGATAAGAGTCATAGTTTGCCCATTGCCACCTCACGTACAAGTCACAGGTAGACTCATTTTGCTTTTAAAGGCATTTTTCCCCCATGTGGGCAATACCCAAGTATAACTTGTTTTCTTTTTACTTCGTGTCATTTGTATACCTATGAAGACAAGCAACATGCATTTCTGCTTGTGCTTGTCACAGGCTTAGCTGGTGGTGTAGTGGGTTTTGGTTGGCTAATGTGCATGGTCTGAGCTCTGGCATGTTCACTCTTTCTTCTGTCATATCCACAGCCGGTGTCCAGAGTTTTTGTTTTTGGCCAGGAATCGTGCTGTGCATTTTTGTTTTTTACGCTCTGGCAATGTTTAAATACAAACTGAACTTAAACACCTCGACTGTCATACATGCTTGGATTCTGTGTCTATATCTCTTATGGTTGTGATAACTCTCTGATGCGCAGATCCCGACTATATGGACATATAATCGTGCTCGCCTGCGTGACACTAAAGCTATCCGTGGAGTAAATCATGGCCATATCCGTCCATTTTCAAAACTGGTTGAAACTTCCCTTCCTCTAACCTTGTCCATCTTAATGCATGATCCGTAACCAATAAAGCCTCCTTATTATCATTGACCTCATCGAAACCTGGCAACAACCTGGTGACTACTTACATTTAAACATGCTGACACCCCCAGGCTACAGTTATCTTTCAAACCCTGACTGAAAGGGAGATCATTCCACTGCGGTTCATCATTCCAGTTTAACGGGCAAAGAACTTTCCCTATTTATTGCTACAACTTTTGAATATATTGGTTTGAAGGTTGTCTCCTCCTGACCTTTACCTTTCTTGTTAGTTTATCGCCCTCCCAAATCTGCTGCAAGCTTCTTGTCTGAACTTAACTCACAATCATCTCATCTCTTTGCTCTGCCATAATTTTGCTTGGTGACTTCAATATCCATGTTGATACTGAATGCTCTTTTAATATCTGAGTTCATTTCAGTTTTAGATTGTTTTAACTTGATGCAGCATGATGATTTTCCAACTCCCACTCATGGTCATACTCTTGATTTACTCTGCTCTCCTGGTTTGAGTGATATCTCTGTCTCTGGTTCAGTTTCCGGTATATCTGACAATAAGCTCATTGAATGTAGTTTTCATATTTCTACTCCTCCCCCTGCGAAAAAATCTCTGTTGTCTATCATGATATTATGAACTTGGTCATTTATAATGGAGAATGTTATCCATTTGAAAATCAGTTAATTTCAGTTTTTGGGTTTGTTGTAGTATTCAACCAGGCATCAGTGTTTGTTTATCAAAAAAAATTTGTCATTTAAACTTTTTCAGGTTGGGTTCCAGTAATAGGTACGTTCACACAAAAAAAAACCCAAATGAATAAATAGTCTTCTGAACATCTTTGGGAAACAAACATTTTATTTAAAAACACTGCACAAGTCATGAATTGAATTAGATCAGCGAATTACATCAGCCCTAGTCCTGAAGTATCTCTTGGACTGTACATTTTAATGTTTTCCTTGCTCCCAAAACATCTGATGCAACTAATTCCCTCATTAACAAGTTTATGCTGGGCACAAGGAAAAAACTAAATCATGCTGGGCATGGGATACTCTAGAATCAGGGTTAATTAGATGTTTAAAAAACATAAAACTGTGCCCTTCCATGGAATGTCTGTCCAGAACTGGTTTTGAACAGTAAACACAGAGATGTGCAAAATAATCCTAAATAGAAATAAAAACACAAAAGATAATGCAACGTTTGGTCTCAGTCTTGCTACACCCAAATCTTCTCTAAGACCACTTCAACTCTTTGGTTTTCTACTGCTGTTATATTCCATGCTCGGTAAGCAATCGTGTAGGGAGAGATATATAGACCCTGACTGTGAGTACATGACATTTGAAACATTATTTGAAATAAATAATCTAACATTAAAACCACCTCCTGGTTTCTACATTCATTGTCCATTTTATCAGCTTCACTAAACATATTGGTGCATGTTGTAGCTCTACAATTACAGACTGTAGTCCATCTGTTTCTCTCCATATTTTGTTAGTCCCCTTTCACCATGTTCATCAGTTATGAGGACTCCTATAGGATCACCTCAGTGGATCGAGTGGTATGAGTTTAAATCCATTGCCACATGCCAACAGTATCTTGTGGGCAGCATTGAAGGACTGAAGGATGACTAGCACAAACTGTGCCACCACAGATGAGCTACTGTCAGTGACTTTACATCTACAAGGTGTACCAGCAAGGTGGGAGTGTAATAGTGTGGATTATTATTATTATTATTATTAATATTATTATTCCTCTCCTTGGATCACCACCTTATCGTGGTGGAGGGGTTTGCGTGCTTGAATGATCTTAGGAGCTATGTTGTCTGGAGCAAAAGCTCCTGGTAGGGTCTCCCATGGCAAACTGGTCCTAGGTGACAGGTCAGACAAAGTGTGATCCATAATAGCCCCTATGAAGACACAAAAACAGGACTTGTGTACCTTGCCCGGAACAGGGTTACCAGGGCCCCACCCTGGAGCCAGGCCTGGGGGAGGGGCTCGCCAGCGAGCGTCTGGTGGCCGGGCATTCACTCATGGTGCCCGGCCGGGCCCAGCCCGAAGGAGTTACATGAGTCCCCCCTCCCATCGACCCACCACCAATGGGAGGGGCAGTAGTAGGGGTTCAGTGCGTTGTGGATCGGGCAGTGTCTGAAGGCGTGGGCCTTGGCGTTCTGATCCTCGGTTGCTGAAACTGGCTTTTGGAACTTGGAACGTTACCTCACTGGTGAGTGGGAAGGAGCCTGAGTTGGTGCGCAAGGTTGAGAGATACCGGCTAGATATAGTCGGGCTCACCTCAACACACAGCTTGGGCTCTGGGTCCAATCTCCTTGAGAGGGGCTGGACTTTATTCTTTTCTGGAGTTGCCCATGGTGAGAGGCGGCGGGCAACGGGTCCTGACTGTTGTCTGTGCTTATGCACCGAACAGCAGTTCAGAGTACCCAGCCTTCTTAGAGTCCTTGGGAAGGGTGCTTGAAAGTGCTCCTCCTGGAGACTCTATTGTCCTACTGGGGGACTTCAACGCTCACGTGGGCAATGACAGTGAGACCTGGACGGGTGTGATTGGGAGGAATGGCCTCTCTGATCTGAACCCGAGTGGTGTTCAGTTTTTGGACTTCTGCGCAAACCACAGTTTGTCCATCACGAACACCATGTTTGAACACAAGGATGTCCATAAGTGCACATGGCACCAGGACACCCTAGGCCGCAGTTCAATGATTGACTTTGTAGTCGTGTCATCGGACTTGCGGCCATGTGTTTTGGACACTCGGGTAAAGAGAGGAGCTGAGCTGTCAACTGATCACCACCTGGTGGTGAGTTGGATCAGGTGGTGGGGGAAGATGCCGGTCAGACCAGGCAAGCCCAAACGTATAGTGAGGGTTTGCTGGGAACGTCTAGCAGAAGAACCTGTCAGATTGATCTTCAACTTACACCTCCGTCAGAACTTTGACCAGATATCGGGGGAGGTGGGGGACATTGACTCAGAATGGGCCATGTTCCGTTCCTCCATTGCTGAAGCGGCTGACTGTAGCTGTGGCCATAAGGTAGTTGGTGCCTGTCGGGGCGGTAATCCTCGAACCCGGTGGTGGACACCCCAGGTGAGAGATGCCGTCAAGCTGAAGAAGGAGTCCTACCGGGCATGGTTGGCCTGTGGGACACCAGAGGCAGCTGGCAGGTATCGACAGGCCAAGCGATCTGCGGCTTCAGTTGTCGCCAAGGCAAAAACCCGTGTATGGGAGGAGTTTGGTGAGGCCTTGGAAAGTGACTTTAAGTCGTCTCCGAAAAGATTCTGGCAAACCGTCAGGCGACTCAGAAGGGGAAAGCAGTGTGCCACTAGCACTGTATATAGTGGAGATGGTGTGCTGTTGACTTCGACTGAAGACGTCATTGGGCGGTGGAAGGAATACTTTGAGGACCTTCTCAATCCCACCGACACGTTCTCCAGTGAGGAGGCTGAGTCTGGGGACATGGAAATAGGCTTGTCCATTACTGAGGCCGAAGTTGCTAAGGTAGTTAAGAAGCTCCTTGGTGGCAAGGCTCCAGGGGTGGATGAGATCCGCCCTGAGTTCCTCAAGGCTCTGGATGTTGTGGGGCTGTCTTGGCTGACACGCCTTTTCAACATTGCGTGGACATCGGGGGCGGTGCCACTGGATTGGCAGACTGGGGTGGTGGCGCCTCTTTTTAAAAAAGGGGACCGGAGGGTGTGTTCCAACTACAGGGGAATCACACTCCTTAGCTTCCCTGGCAAGGTCTATGCAGGGGTACTGGAGAAGAGAGTCCGGCTTATAGTCGAACCTCGGATCCAGGAGGAACAGTGCGGGTTCCGCCCTGGTCGTGGAACACTGGACCAACTCTTCACCCTCTCCAGGATTCTGGAGGGTTCATGGGAGTTTGCCCAACCAGTCCACATGTGCTTTGTGGATCTGGAGAAGGCAGTCGACTGTGTTCCCCAGGGTATTCTGTGGGAGGTGCTTCGGGAGTATGGGGTACATGGCTCTTTGCTACGAGCCATTCAGGCCCTGTACAAACAAAGCTGGAGTTTGTTTCGCATAGCCGGCAGTAAGTCAGACTCGTTCCCAGTGAGAGTTGGACTCCGTCAGGGCTGTCCTTTGTCACCGATTCTATTCATAATTTTTATGGATAGAATTTCTAGGCGCAGTCAAGGGATGGAGGGTGTCCGGTTTGGTGACCTCAGGGTCACATCGCTGCTGTTTGCAGATGATGTGGTCCTATTGGGGACATCAGGCCGCGAACTTCAGCTTTCGCTGGATCGGTTTGCAGCCGAGTGTGAAGCGGCTGGGATGAGAATCAGTACCTCTAAATCCGAGACCATGGTTCTCAGGCGGAAAAGGGTGGAGAGCCCTCTCTGGGTCGGGGATAGGCTCTTGCCTCAAGTGGAGGAGTTCAAGTATCTCGGGGTCTTGTTCACGAGTGATGGTACAAGGGAGCGGGAGATTGACAGGCGGATTGGTGCTGGGTCAGCAGTGATGCGGGCAAACTGTGGTTTGCGCAGAAGTCCAAAACTGAACACCACTCGGGTTCAGATCAGAGAGGCCATTCCTCCCAGTCACACCCCTCCAACGCTCACGTGGGCAATGACAGTGAGACCTGAAGTCCCCCAGTAGGACAATAGAGTCTCCAGGAGGAGCACTTTCAAGCACCCTTCCCAAGGACTCTAAGAAGGCTGGGTACTCTGAACTGCTGTTCGGTGCATAAGCACAGACAACAGTCAGGACCCGTTCCCCAACCCGAAGGCGTAGGGAAGCTACCCTCTCGTCCACCGGAGAAAACCCCAACATACAGGCACCGAGTCGAGGGGCTATGAGAAAGCCCACACCTGCCCGCCGCCTCTCACCATGGGCAACTCCAGAAAAGAATAAATTCCAGCCCCTCTCAAGGAGATTGGACCCAGAGCCCAAGCTGTGTGTTGAGGTGAGCCCGACTATATCTAGCCGGTATCTCTCAACCTCGCGCACCAACTCGGGCTCCTTCCCCGCCAGTGAGGTAACGTTCCAAGTTCCAAAAGCCAGTTTCAGCAACCGAGGATCAGAACGCCAAGGCCCACGCCTTCGGACACTGCCCGATCCACAACGCACCGAACCCCTACTACTGCTCCTCCCATTGGTGGTGGGTCGATGGGAGGGGGGACTCATGTAACTCCTTCGGGCTGGGCCCGGCCGGGCACCATGAGTAAATGCCCGGCCACCAGACGCTCGCTGGCGAGCCCCTCCCCCAGGCCTGGCTCCAGGGTGGGGCCCCGGTAACCCTGTTCCGGGCAGGGTACACAAGTCCTTTTTTTGTGTCTTCATAGGGGTTATTATGGATCACACTTTGTCTGACCCGTCACCTAGGACCAGTTTGCCATGGGAGACCCTACCAGGAGCTTTTGCTCCAGACAACATAGCTCCTAAGATCATTCAAGCATGCAAACCCCTCCACCACGATAAGGTGGTGATCCAAGGAGAGGTGCTTGATTATATATTCTAATGAATTACTTTATAAGACCTCTACAGGCCTCCAGCTTCAGCCAGTGTATGCAACTCTATGAGAACCCTTGGTTTTGTCTCATGTTAGAAACTAACCAATATGAGAAGTTGTAATCAGGTTTTGAACCAACCCTTTTACATTGAAATAAAAATAACTTTGGTTCAAAATGAAGTGTCATTTTGTCAGTGGACCTTGAAGGTAGTTTGTACATGCAGTAGAAGTTATAATTAGTTTTTTTGCGGTCTTACACCGCCACCTCCTGGCCGCTTCGGGTTATTGACTTTATAATATGCGGATTCACATTTTCTTCCGGTTTTCACAGTGGATAAGTTAGTCGTAGTTCTCCCATTGCCACCTCACGTTCAAGTCACACTTATAATCATTTTGTTTTTAAAGGCATTCTTTTCGCCACGTGAGCAAGTATAACTTGTTTTTCTTTTTATTTCATATCATTTGTATACCTATGAGAACAAGCAACATGATGTGTAGCTTTCTGTTAAACAAGGCTTTGCTTTACTTCCGTAACAGCAGCTAAACTTAATGTAGTTGCAGTTACTGTCGAGCATGTTGGTGAGATTCATATTGTGTAAGATTTTTGACACATGTATGAGCTAAAAAGCATTTTTTTGTATTCGTCCAGTTTTACAATAAATATTAGGAGGAAAGGAACTGAACCCCAAGCTCCGCGTCAGTGTTCAATGTTCATTGAGTTTGGTGTGGAGGAATTCCATTAGCCTGCTCAGAGCCCTGTTTTCAACCCCACTGAACACATTTAGGATGAACTGGAATGTTGATTGCAAGTCTGGCCTTGTTACACTCCAAAAGCTTGTGGAAGAGTGAATGCAACTCCACATTAATGCCTATGCTGTTGCAATGAGATGTCCAAAAAGCTTAAGTGATTGACATATCATGTAGTGTATGACTCAGTTTGTTTCTCTACAATGCACCATTTCTCACTGAAACACTCTAATTGACTTTGTTTTCATTAAAATGATTGAATGATGCACACATTTCGAAAATGTATGGTGGAATTCCCCTTGAAGTATAACATGACTTGTATTCTCAGACATTAATGTGACTGCGCGCACTCCTTACTGTGAGGTGAAGCTGAATTTACATAAAGTTGAATATTTCCAAAGGACAGCCACAGTTCCTCCTCCAGCTTATCTGGGACAGATATGTGGCACTAACTGCCTGGAATATTTGCGTAGTGTGTGCAGTTATGTGGAGGGAATGGAAGTATGTGAAGGACTACATATCTCAGAGTGGCCTCTATTTGACTTCATGGCTGTTTTTTCTCCTCTGTCTTATTCCCAGCCTGGCATCAGGTGAAGTACATGTGTTTTGTAAAGTTTTTGTAATGCATTGTCATCTGTAAATGCAACATAGGTAGCAGTCCATAACTGTCATAAAGATGTTTACTTTCATTGACACATTAGTGTTTAAGGTTACAAGCTCACCTCTGAAAAGTTTTCACATGTTGGTTATGTTACCATGCATCAACGGGTGGGGAAATTTGATATTACCCAATACTATCATGTTTCACAAATCCTTCCTTTCACCCCACTTATCAGTTTGATTATGTGCATGCAGTACATTATTACCTGAAGCTGCACAATGTTTAGGTCACAAATACAAAGTCTCTCAGAATTAAACAGACTGTTTTTCTTACTGTACCTTTAGCATGATATATGTTTAACTCTATATACTAAACCTCTATTGTGATTGGCTGCCCTGTATTGTGCCTCATTCAACAAGCTGTCTGGATTCCTTGTAACTTCAGTGTGAATGAGAAGGGTTAAACTGCACTAGGCTAAATAAGTACATAAAGGTAAATGGTTTGTTTTCCATGATACCACAAAAATAAGTTCAGAATGGGCTGTGTTTGCAGCTTAGATTTCATGTATGAACTGGGGAGTGACTGTTGTGCTTTGAAACTTTAATAGTATTTATGTACTACATCAAACTCCTTTATTGCAAAAAGTGAGAAAAAATAGTGTTCCAAGGTATGAGCCCTTTAAGTGCTATAACATATCTCAATAACAAACATTAGACTGTAATAGTAATTTGATGCAAAATGTGAAAACTGGCTGATACCACCTCCTCTGACATTAGTTATTCTCCTTTATGTAAAGAAAAGCCCCCATACAGTATTTACAGTTATGTTCAGTGGTGTTGTGTAATATTTGCATTCTTCTCCTTAGGTGATGAAATCAAATGTTTGGAATTCCTCCATCTTAATCCACCTTCACCCACTATACAGCTGCTGAAGTTCACAACACAGAGCCATTGTGGTTCTCCATTCAGCATCTACAGTGGTCTCCCACGGCATGTGTGGGACCCTGATAGGGCCACTGTTATGATTGTGCCTGGGAAAAGACCAGCTACAGTTCAGCCCAGCTGGGTGAGGACTATGGCCCAGGAGCTGCTAGCTAGAGGCCAAGAGAATGTACTTGCTGTGGACTGGCTCATCCTACCTGACATGAAACTGACCGAAGCAGCTGAGCAGATCGGGAAAAAGTTATCTCAAATCATCCAGCGACTCCTGGTGGGTCGCTGTAAGATATTAGCATTCACATAGACTTATACTCAATTGGTTGTATTTAAAGTTGCTGTCTTATAAAAACCTTATAAGCCCAGATTTTTTCACATTAGATATTGTTCACATCAGCTCCCCTTAATACTGAACATTTCATGACTAATGGACTGACAGAAAGGATCCAGAAGCAGGCTTACTTGCAACGACATCTTCTTACATTAACTCACATTACAGTTAACACTTCCTATGTAGGTAGTTTTGGAGATGGTTTTGTTATGACACCTATGAATTTTAAATGGGATTGATATCTTCAGACATCTGGAGAATGCTTTGGATGTTTTTTTGCCTTCATAAAACAGCAAACTAAAAATGATTCAATTATCCATTTATTATTCATAAAGTATGTATTTCTTTAAGATTATAGGGTCAGCCCCAGATATGTTTCATTTAATTGGCTTTGGAGTTGGAGCACACATTGCAGGCACAGCTGGCTACAACCTGGATGGAACTATTGGAAGGATAACAGGTATGTTAATAGAGGGTTTATTAATTTTTGGATAACTGTATTGCCTTTTTTCAAGTATTAGCATTAGTGCCATTGGTAGAAGTGGTTGACACCATCTCACAGCACATTCATATGGTGAAGGCTAAAATGAGTGTAAAATTAACCATTAACTTACAGTCATAAGCAAACGTTTGGGTTCCTCTCATCAAATTACCTTTTTTGTTGATAATCAAAAATAAGTACATATCCACCACAGAGAACACTTCGGTACATTTTAACACATTTTAATTTAATATATTGGGGAAAAATTACATGTAAACTGTAGCCTGTCTGAAATGTGTTCCACATTTTATATTTTATGTTTTATTTTTTTTCCATTACATTAAACTCAGCAAATAAATAGAAACTGTACACTAAAATTTGCAGGAAAAAGGTCATATTTCATTTTGTTTTCTTTTATTCAAGCTTTGGTGTATGACACTATGACTCTAGCTTAAAAAGTTTTCAGTTTTATCGGACCATATTTTGCTTTCTCTTGTCTTGTGCTCTTATTAGCTTGATGGATAAAGATGCAATTATTCTATTATATTTGTTATTATACTTTTATTATACGTTTGCTCAGTTTATGTGCTATTCATGAATGTTTTCTCTCATCAGGCCTCGATCCTTTTGCATCTGTGTTCTCAGAAGCAAACAATTCCGTCTATCTAGATTACAAAGATGGACAGTATGTCGATGTGATCCATAGTAACTTCAACTGTGAGACACATTCACCTTAAATAATCAGAATATATATATATATATATATATATATATATATATATATATATATATATGTGTGTGTGTGTGTGTGTGTGTGTGTGTGTGTGTGTGTGTGTGTGTATACATATATATGTAAATCACTTTGGTTTTGAATTAAGAATAACCATGTAATTCTTTACAGCTACTGAGCCTATGCCTGCCCTTGGTTTCTCCAGCCCTCTTGGCCATGTTGATTTCTACATTGGCACTGGATTTCAGTTACCTGGCTGTGCCAGAGGTCTCTTTAACAGTAAGTATTTGTTAGGCACTAATATTTACTACCAAATGAAACTTCAAAAAATATTCCTCCCTCCCTAGGGAGCATTCTTCCCTCCCTACCATTGGGCCCCTCTGTTTTTATTCAGTGACTTGTTTGATTAATTGATGCGTAAAACTGAAGTTGTGAATGAATCACGAGCGCCCGTGCTTTTTGGTCTCCTTTGGATAAATGGCAAATGTCAATGTGATATGCCATTATTGCTATAATATGGAGACAAAGCAGGAAAACATGTCCTGATTATTTTTCCAGGCTATTTTAAATATGATTCACCTGTCCTGTCATGTGACACACAAGTCAGATCACCACAGCTGGAGGCGGCATATTGGAAATGGCCGGAAAACCTTGTCTCGTCTGTTTACGTAAAAGTTGCTGATGACAACTGATGATCCGGTCCTTGAAGGGTTGTCCCATTTCATAGGGGCAAAATTTCAACCACTACCCCTTGTAACTCAGTTTGTAACTCGGTGCCCATTGCCTCTATAAACACAATACAGTCCCCTGTTGTTTCACTCGTGCACACAAAATACAACACAAAATATATTTCTTCTCTCCTTTCTATTTAAATTTTTTAAGATCATAACAAATTTTGGTTTCTGTGATTGGACACAGACAGTCTGACCTTTAGACTATTGTTTAGGCCATACCTCTCAAGTTTAAAGTGTCAGCACTTTATTTTGTTTTTTGTTTTGTTTTGTTTTTTTTGTTGTTTTTTTTATTTACCTTTTTATGCAAAAATGTGATAAATAAATGGGCATTTGAGGTGGAAAAGTTTATAGACCCCTGATCTAAACTATGCCTTAGATATAAAGAATGCACTTTTTGCTTTTTCTCTCTTTCATTCTATACCTTTCTGATTGGTACCTCACCATTCTGTGGCAGGGGAAAAATACCTGCTGTGCAGCCATCATCGTGCTCACCAGATTTATACCAGCTCCATCCGGGCATCCTGTCATCATTTAGCCTTCCCCTGCCAGTCAGTAGCAGATTTCCAGCAAGCAAAGTGTACACTCTGCTCTTCGCCTGGTCTTAATTCCTGCCCAGAAATGGGTGAGAGACATTAAATTGTATGACATTCTGTGTCACTAAATCGGGCTCATTTATTCAGTTATGTGTTCCTTTTCATAGTCCCCTCTACTCTTTTTTTTTTTTTTTTTTTAGGCTATGACATCACTTGGCTGCCTTCCAGTCGTCCACTTGCATTTCAACCCATGGCTGCATTCTTGACCATTACATCTGCTCCCCCTTACTGCGGTAAGAACAAGCAACATATGAAAAATTCAGAAAGGACTCAGAGGTTGTTTTATATGTATATACACACACGTGTGTATGTATGTGTGTATATATATGTATGTGTGTGTGTGTGTGTGTGTATGTATATGTATGTATATGTATGTGTATGTATATGTATACATATGTGTGTATATAAAATTTTGATCTAATGTTGTATACATTAGTCACTCCTCTCTTGTTGGAGCTGAATCTTGGAGGGATTCTCTCAGTAGAGGCCAAGCTCTACATCCAGCTTATAGGGAATGCTGTCAAGACATCAACCATGTTGGTGTCAGGGTGAGAAAACATCCTTTTTGTTTCATCCACATAATGTTAAAATGCTAGTCTTTACTAGTAAATAACAGCCTTTACCAAACTAAATGTACTTTGATTTGTTTTGTTCTTAGGCATCATATGACAGAGTTTGTTGCAAACAAGGTCTATCAGTTCATGATATCAGCAGACAGTGATGGTGATTTTCATACCCTTTCACTCGAGTTCAGCACTCAGAGGTTGCTTTACCTCGAGATGAGAAAAAGGAGGATTTCAATTCATCATCTTTTGCTGTCCTACCTGCCCAAAGGCAGAAGGTAGGCTAATTTATTAAAACATTATCAAATAGATGTGTATAAATTACAAATACTCGTATCATTCAGAATAAGGAACCTTGTGACTGCTATGTACACCACCAGTCAGATGTTTGGAATCACTGTTTTATATAATTGAATAACAGTTATAAGCAAATGTTTTGTTGCCCTTGGCCAAATTACATGTTTTATTGATTTTCTAAATTAACACATCCTGTACAGAGAATACACTTCTGCACATTTTAATGATCAATTATGTTTATATAATCAATTATGTTATGTTCACAAGTCAGCAAAGCATGTAATTTGACTGGAGGTGTTTAAACTTTTACATATGACAGTATGCATAACATGATGCTGATATGATGCTAAAATTTTAATAGGTTTCAAAAAATGTAGGAAGCTATAAAAATTAAGAAATTTTCAATGACAAACAGAACTGTAGATGACTTACTAAATGATACTACATACTAAATATTATTACTAAATAGTACAAAAATTATTTAGTAATTTTATGTGCAGAGCATAATAGCTGAGAATAGTTATAATAGCTGAAAAAACTATATATGATGTATAGTATAGGAAACTGTATATGATGAAGAATAAACTTACAATAAAATTGATACACAAAAAGTGTAGTAAAATTCAAAAAGTGGTTACCAAATCTTGTTGATCAAATAGCTATTCTTAGTAATTTTATGTGAGGAAATAAATATATAAACCTATAGACTATAAATCAATAATTACAATTTACATATTAGTAAACTTTTTTTACATACTTATACGTGTTATATACACACACACACACACACACACACACACACACACACACACACACACACACACATATATATTGTGTGTATGTGTGTGTGTACTTTTACCACATGATAACTTCCCATTCCCAAGTTCAACTGTGAATAAACCATCAGTTTATGGTTTGGTATACACCAATCAGCCATTACATTAAAACCACCTTGTTTCTTCACTCACTGTCCATTTTATCAGCTCCACCTACCATATACAAAGGCATTTTGTACTTTTGCAATTACAAACTGTAGTCCATCTGTTTCTCTACATACTGTGTAAACTCACTTTCACTCTATTCATCAATGGTTGGGACCCCCATAAGACCAGAGCAGGTATTATTTGGGTGATAATTCTCAGCCCTGCAGTGACATGTACTGCTAGAGTTTTTAAACAATGTGTCACCTACATATCCACACTATTACACTCCCACCTTGCTGGTACACCTTGTAGATGTAAAGTCACTGACAGTAGCTCATCTGTGGTCGCACTGTAGTTTGTGCTAGTCATCCTTCAGTCCTTCATTAATGGTGGTCATATGATGCTGCCCACAGGATACTGTTGGCATGTGGCAATGGATTTAAACTCATACCACTCGATCCACTGAGGTGATCCTATAGGAGTCCTCATAACTGATGAACATGGTGAAAGGGGACAAAATATAGAGAGAAACAGATGGACTACAGTCTGTAATTGTAGAGCTACAACATATACCAATAGTTCACAGTTCACAGTACTTTATTAGTCCCCAGAGGGCAATTCATTTGCAGCCTTCTCGTCCACACACACAACTATACATATATACACATATACACATATACACACAAACACTATATAACTATCATTTAAAAACACTATTATCCACATTTAACAGCTTGATAGCAGAAGGAATAAAAGATTTGGAATAGCGATTTGTTCTACTGAAGGGCATGATATAACGCCGACCTGACGGCATTACCGTAAATTCACTGGACAAAACATGATCACCCTGAGTGATGATTCCTTTTGCTTTCTGAGCTACTCGTTTCTCCCACAGGGAGACCAGGTCTCTCTGTTGAACTCCAATTATCTTTGAACAAATTTTTACAATGCCTTTCAGGCTATTCTTGTCCCTTACCAATATGTTTAGTGAAGCTGATAAAATGGACAATGAATGTAGAAACCAGAAGGTGGTTTTAATGTTAGATTATTTATTTCAAATAATGTTTCAAATGTCATGTACTCACAGTCAGGGTCTATATATCTCTCCCTACAGGATTGCTTACCGAGCATGGAATATAACAGCAGTAGAAAACCAAAGAGTTGAAGTGGTCCTAGAGAAGATTTGGGTGTAGCAAGACTGAGACCAAATGTTGCATTACCTTTTGTGTTTTTATTTCTATTTATTTGCCTAACTTTGCACAACTGTTTTCAAATACTGGTTCCAAATTTGCACCTCTCTGTATTTACTGTTCAAAACCAGTTCTGGACAGCCATTCCATGGAAGGGCACATTTTTGTTTTTAAACATCTAATTAACCCTGATTCTAGAGTATCCCATGCCCAGCATGATTTAGTCTTTTCCTTGTGCCCAGCATAAACTTGTTAATGAGCAAATTAGTTGCATCAGATGTTTTGGGAGCAAGGAAAACATTAAAATGTACAGTCCAAGAGATACTTCAGGACTAGGGCTGATGTAATTCGCTGATCTAATTCAATTCATGACTTGTGCAGTGTTTTTAAATAAAATGTTTGTTTCCCAAAGATGTTCAGAGGACTATTTATTCATTTGGGTTTTTTTTGTGTGAACGTACCTATTACTGGAACCCAACCTGAAAAAGTTTAAGACAGTTGTCAGGGAAACACTTTTACACATGAGAAATATCCAGATCTGTTTCTTCTGCCAAATACAGCTAGGTGAAGTTCAATAATGGACAATATACATGTACAAGCTCTGTCCAAGTCATATCCTCTTCCTAGAAACAAAGATAAGCAAAGATCGGATCCATAATAGGCATAATATTCAGATCAAATATCTAGTTATAATTATTACCAATATAATTATTAATCAATTATTACAATCAGTCTGGAACTAAGCAGATCAAACTAAGTTGACAGTTTTCCATTAAAGACTGGTTTAGACAGGGAATAATCTGTCCAACTCTGTTAAGGGAAGCCCCATTATAAATGTCATTCATGTAATGCACAAGAATGAGAAAATAAATATCCCTCATTTGCATTATATACCCAGTTTAATGATGCTATATTACAAGTATTATATAGTATAGGACTTTGTAGACCAGTGTTTATAACTAAGGAGAACATTTATAATCAGTTAAAATGCCTTTTCCAAATCTGTTCCCCCTGCTAATTACAGAGAAACTCCATTATGGAAGATAAATATCATAGAATAATTCTAGATGCAGCTGGTTCTGAACATCATTTGTTTGGATAAAATATGTAGTCATTTTAAAGAAACTTTGATTTTTATTCTGGGATATTCTTAAACATTGTAACTTTTAGCTATTTATTGGGGCAAAGGAACAGATTAAGAACAGCTTTTTACCTATCTCTATATCTTGTCCATAATTAACGTTGAAATGCTTAGTTCGAAAGTACTTGCTTGTGCATCATAGATTAATATGTGTCCTTTACTGAGCTTTTCTTTTTATTTTTTTTTTACTGAGAATATATTTTACCGGAGAACCAGATCTGCACAAGAATATTTTATCTATCATGGCCGATTGGGTGAATACATGCTGCCATGCAATCTTTTCTGGACCTTTTCTGAACCTTTTTGTTCTAGTGTTTGGCGTTGGAATGCGCGTGCACGAGAACTTTGTCAATGGGAACGTGAATTTGAGGGGAAACTGAAGCGAATACAACACCCGGCCCCACTACGTGGACGGACCGTTGTGTTGCTGGGGTATTGCTCTGTTATGTATCCGCCAGTTTTGTTTTCCTTTCAGATATGTTGCTACTAAATATGTAATTTAAAATAGTGTGTCCTGTCCTATTTTAAAAAATCGTTTTTGATTGATTTGAAATATTTCTGTTTAGCTGGAACTACAGCTGCTAAGCGTAGAGTAGGTGAAGGTAGAGGCAGAGGCTGTATCTAGGGGGCTACCTTAGTAGCTAGCATTAGTAATCCAGTCAGTTCACTAGCAGTAGGTAACGTTAGCGCTAGCTAGCTAACTTATTTTCATTATTGTTACAGGAAAATAAGCACACACAGTGGCGTGACAGTTAGTCTCGATTACTTACACTAGGTTATGTTTCTCTTTAGCTAGTTACCTTTAAGTTGTACATTTGAAAGAGATTAACGTTAACTAACTAGTTAGAATATGTCTGAGAGGCGATCCGACTCCCAGGACTGGGACTGGAGCAGTCCACAATGCCGCGCACAGCTAGATGAGATCTTTTTCCGCCAGCATGACTACATCCAGGCGAACAGCCCCGAACATCAGGAGTTTTGGACTTTCTTCGAGCGGTTTCAGCGGTTTAAAGCCAGGAAGGAGATGGCAGGATCAAAAAACAACAGAGGTAGCAATAAGGCTGAGTCGCATGAAGGCAAAGCTCGGAAGAAGAGCGGAGGTGGCGCCGTGGATCTTGGGCTCCCGAAAGTATACGATGCCCGGTACAAGATCAACGTATCTGTGTGTAGCAGAGATGTGGAACATGGGTTTGGGAGCTCGGGACATAGGCGGCACAGGGAGCCGTCCGGCCCAGGCCGGCAAGAAATCGCAGACTGTCGCCTGGCTCTGCTCCACTTTCTGGACTTTACTCAGAAACAGAGCTTTGGCAAAGTTGTCAAATTGCGGCAGGAGCAAAAGAATCTGCCCATCTTTCAGTACCGTGAGAGGATTGTGGCGCTTGTGAGAAGCCATCCAGTGGTGGTGGTTGCAGGCGACACGGGTTGTGGGAAGTCCACTCAGGTGCCCCAGTATTTGCTGTCGTCCGGCTTTAGCCAAATAGCCTGCACCCAGCCTCGTCGAATCGCTTGTATCTCCCTCGCTAAGAGAGTCAGCTTTGAGAGTCTCAACCAGTATGGCTCCAAGGTAAGAGGCCATTTGCACATTTGATCTACCGGTGTGTAACTGTCACCATACATAATACTGTTTGTAGCTATCATCTAACTTCATAAATTTGAATCCGAATGATTAAGGGCTAATTGGAGCTATAAATGCCTTAGTCAGATTTATATGAAGAATTACTTGATGGTATCACACCTCACGGTAGTTGGACACAACACACAGTGATGCTGTAAAAGTAAAGATGGTGTATACAACTAGGGACTATTAGGATTACAAAAATGCAGTGCATGTAGGTGTTAACGTCTTGATATAAAAAAAAATCTTGATATACAGTACACAGTAGCATTATATAGTCTATAGGCCTCTTTTGTCTGTCCTGAAGGTTGGCTACCAGATCCGGTTTGAGACTAGTCGCACACCAGCTACCAAGCTCCTGTTCCTGACTGAGGGTCTGCTTCTCAGGCAGATACAGCAGGATGTGTCACTGGCCCAGTACCAAGTGCTGATCGTGGACGAGGTTCATGAGAGACACCTGCATTGTGACTTTCTGCTGGGTGTACTGCGCACTCTGCTTGCCCTTCGGCCCGACATGCGCCTGATTCTCATGTCTGCCACCATCAATATCAAGCTCTTCTCAAGCTACTTCAGCAATGCTCCTGTGCTTCAAGTTCCAGGCAGACTTTTCCCCATTCAGGTGAGACATAAGTGGTTACAGTGAGAATGGCCTTGCAGAGAGAAGTGAAATAGGCTAGAAGAAAGATAAAACTGGTACAATGGTATGGGGATGACTGCACTGTTTCAGTGAAATTTCTGTACATCTTCTTTTAACATAAGCGTTGTAACAAATAGTCAATAGATACAAAATTTTAGCTAAACCAGATCTTTGTTCTCAAGTTAAGATACTAAGTTAAAATACGGAATGGATCGATTACTGTATGTTGTTAATAGGTGCTTGTGAGGGAGGTATTACAAGCATTTACTTCACTTGGGTTTGTTTAGGTAATATACCAGCCTGTCCCACCAGAGGAGCAAGCGTCCAAATCAGAGAAACTTGACCCACGGCCATTCCTGCGTGTGCTTCAGGGCATAGACCAGCGCTATCCAGCAGATGAGCGAGGTGACCTGCTGTTATTTCTCAGTGGTGTTGCTGAGATTTCCACAGTCATGGAGGCCTGTCAGACTTATGCTGCACACACAAAGCGCTGGATTGTATTGCCCCTCCACAGCACCCTGTCACTAGCCCAGCAAGATAAGGTAGAACACTTCTGTAATCTCAGTCAATTGTTTACCAACAACAAAGTGTTCAATGTCAGAAGAAACAAAGTAGAATTTAAGTAGGAAGATGCTATATAATTGCTTTATTATACTTTTGCCTAGTTTAAAGCATAAGTGTATATCTTGTATTTCTTTTCAGTAATAATTCCTGAACACACTATATTTCACAGATTTGTCACAGATATTGTTGTCTTTACCTAATGTACTGAATGTTAGGTCTTTATAGAAGCTAATTATATGGCAGTTGACCCACGTACTACATCTGAATGTCAGCTGTAAAAGAATTTACATTAATAACAGTTTATGTGTATGACTTTTGCCCTTAAGGTGTTTGATATTGCGCCTCCAGGGGTGAGGAAGTGCATAATTTCCACCAACATAGCAGAGACCTCTGTGACAATTGATGGGGTGCGCTTTGTGGTCGACTCAGGTAAAGTAACTGCTGAGTGAAAGAAAAGAAGCATGAGGATGCACTCTCTAATTCTGTAGTGTTTTGACAGATTGGATACATACATGTCTACGATGAGACTAAATGACGTGTTTCATGTAAACACTTAGTTTGAGACCCTACACTGCAAATTGTAGAAAAAGATCAGGAAGTATGAAATTTTTAATCTTTCAAAGTTAAATACAAGTTTCTATCATGGTATTCTTAAATTCTCTCAGGAAATCTAGAGTGCTAATTTGTACAATTCTTTTTCATTAAAAAAAAAAAAAAAACTTGTTTCAAGATTCAGTGTCACAGACTCAATAGGGCTGGGTGATTCACTGACATAATCAGTGGCTGTGTTTGAAATGGCGCACTACATACATCTACCATGCTGATTATACCCAAAAGTAGTATGCAGTGTATGACATGAATTTCTCTTGTAGACCAAAGACATGTGGATGACATACTGCTCAGATATTTTTCCAGTCATTCCAGAAGTGCGCAATTACTGACATAATGACTTGAATATTTTGATTAGCTTTGGTTTCAGTTTTCTTCTATACATTAAAATGGCAACACTACAGAAATTTGACCAAATGCTACTGGTACTCTGGTAGTCACACCAGCTTTCTCTGCTTTTCTTAAAGTGGGTTTGCCTACTTTGTCTATTTAAAAGTAAACTTTCTGAATAAAGTGGATAAAACAGTAATTCTGAACAATCCGCTCAGCATTGGCTTTTTTAGGCTACCTGTAGAGTCACAATGCTTTATATTTAGTCAGGTTGAAAACAGGTGTGTTTGGAAACCACACAGGTGAAACCAAAGCTGACATTTTTTAAAAGATTATTTGTAGCTTTAAAGATGGATAAAACGTCCTGCCCTCTGATAAGGTAGTGTTTTAAAAGTCACAAAGGCACATCTCTTGAACAAAATGTAAACATACACGTGGAAAAAACAGCTAGCAATGGTTGCTAAGCAGTGATTAGAGGGCTGCTGAAAATGGACCTCAAAGGAGTCTCAAGGTGGTCTGATCGGCTCCGTCTTGGATGCTTGCAGGCTGGGCACACCCCTTTCCTGTAGTATGGGACACGGCTTGTGTCGTATACTGGATACTGTACAGTGCGCTACAGAAGAAGAGTAGTATACAGTGTATATATCCTATTATACAACAGTCAGTTCCGGCCATGCAAGCTGACTGGTTGAGAAGCTTTCTAACCATGCTGTTATTTCACGCCATAACCGCAAATTTTTTTCACAAACACTGTATCGCTCTGCTGAAATGACATTGCTAAGCAATGATGTTGACAGCTGCAGGAGACACTCAAGCCATTTGAACATTTTTACTTCTTACTTTACGCACAAAGAGAAAATGGATACGTTTAAGATTACATTTGACCTACAGCTGATTTGGTCAGGCTCTGAAGATGATACTACACTAAATTCCGAAACTGTCATTACCACTAAGCAAACTCAGCAGCTGTGACAAAAGAACACCTAAACAACCTGGAATTATTACCCTTTGCCAAACAAAATGGGCTGTAAAATGCGTTACAGACTGGCTAGAACAAAACAAGGAGATGGAGAACGAACTGCTGGCTGTGCAGCAACTGAGTGGAGTTGGTTACTCTGACGTAGAAAGAAGCTGCTTGTTCAGGAGCTATAATTTGGTGGAAGGAATTGCTAACATTAGAACGTAATAAATGTCATGTTCACGGCCCAATTAATTTATTTATCTTTATTTACTTAATTTGAAGTCGTGTGTAACAGCCATGATGTTATTTCACGATAACACAGTCACTCATGTTCTATTGCTTAAATACATTATACAGTAAAAAGTACTGCAAGTTACGGTATACAGTAATATTGCTTAAAGACAGTATGCAGTATGTTATTTCAAACATGGCCAAGGTCTTCGATTGCGGAGATACGTTGTGTTTGCCTACTCCAGAAAACACACCACAGGGTCACAGTATTATCTACTTTTTTACAGCGAAAAAGGTGGTGCTGTTTACATTGCCTGAACAAGGTTGTCACAGCCTTGTCACATCCTCATTATTAAGTAACTCTGTTATATGGTGCCATGACTATTGGTAACTTAGCAAAGCTCCATGGTGCACAACATTTAACTTATGAAGATTCTTGGAAGCTGTGATGGCAAACTGACAATGTTGCCGCTGTGTTGTCACAATGTTGTCAGATAACATTGTCACAACTTTTTGAGGAATTACATTTCAATGTTGTGACAATGTTGTGGGCATCAAAACAATAGGTTGTCACAACGTTGCCACAGCATAACTGTTATAACTGGGATATTCTGCAAATGCCTCACATTGGATTAAGATGGCTACACCAAATCAAAGCATGTGGATATACATGCAAACCGGACCACTTTGTCAAGATGGCAGTAAGAGAGCCCTGTTTATTATTTCTCCTTTCTCCATTCTATTAGGATAATCAACCTGTGGAATGTCTTTCTGTTAGTTGTAGACTCTTAAAAGTAGTTTTGTAAATGTTTCTTTGTTGCCCTCATGTTAAAAGTAATTGTACCGCTGATGTTATTTGGCCGTTTCATATTTTCTGTTTACTTCATAGACCCTGTATGAGTAAGAAAAAGTCTTCAACATGAGACGTTACAGACTGTTGTTACAGTCTGTAAATGATATCAGTTATTTTGCTTGCCCCACACTGATGCAAAAATACATTTGCCAGTGATTATCTTATCAGCATATTACTTTGATGATGAAACAAGTCAATCACAACCATTTTAAGTAAAAACACTGACTAGTTCAGTGAAAGGGTTTGTATGACATACAGTGAGTAATTTAGGTGCCACAGCAACCTTTTGAGTATAAGGTGCAATACTTTTTGGTCATGCATTCTACAAACATGATCTGTTGTTGTTATTGTGACTATAATTAATTTTATAACACAACAGTGATGTGGAAGTTAGACTAATTTTAAAATATGTCACAATCATTCTAATGTGCTTAATGTCACTTTTTCAGGATGAGGCAAAGCAGTGTGGAGGCCTTTGTCGACAAAAGAACCCAAATTTTTCTCTCTGATGTTGAAACAGTATTAACTTGTTTTTCATTCTTCAGTGGTCCAATGTCATCTCTCTCTCTTGTTGTCTGCTTGTCTGTTTATTTGTCAATAAATGTTGACAAATTTCACTTGCCATCCCGGTTTTGGTTTCAGTTATCTTTTTTAAGATGTATACTCTGAGATTAAGGGCCAGTTTTAAATTAAATTGGGGTTAGGGCTTACTTAAAATTGAGACAATTTATTTCAGGTTACTGCATAATCACTCCACTAGTAATAAGTAATTTCCACTTAAATTAGTTGTTCTTTGGTCTTAATTTTTTCAGTGTGCCAAAATGTAATAATGCAAAAAGAATTATTTGCTAATGTTCAGTGCATTTCACTTATTTCTGTAGCAAGTTTAATATGCAGTAATTTCATCTAAAAAAAAAAAAAAAACAGCATTTTTTTGCTTGCTTTTGCAAACCTTTGAACACTTATCAACGCCTACATATTTATATGTAAATTGCAGGAAATTAATTTTGACCTTTTTGTCCTCTGACCAATGTGCAACTGGTAGGTAAAGTAAAGGAGATGAGTTTTGACGTGAAGGCAAAGATGCAGAGACTTCAGGAGTTCTGGATTAGCCGTGCCAGTGCTGAGCAGAGGAAGGGCCGCGCAGGACGAACTGGACCAGGAGTCTGCTACCGGCTGTATGCTGAGTCAGATTATGAGGCCTTTGCCCCATACCCAGTCCCTGAGATTCACAGAGTGGCTCTAGACTCATTAGTGCTCCAGGTGTGCATATAGTTACCCACTCCCACCAGTCTAAGTCTTCTGGGGCAAGGTAATACTGCCTCACATTTACTTGGCAGCATTTATAAGTTTGTGAGTGAGTTCATACATGTTGTTGGGAATGCCACTTTATTCTCATGTGTGTTTTTGCAGTTGCCCCATTTTAAATAACTTCTATGCCTATACATTACCCTAAAACATCAACAGATGGTTGATTTCTGTCAATAGAAGTGGTTCTAGCCTACATTAAAAGACAAAACTCAGTAGACTGTCTGAAGACAGGTAGATGTACAGCTTGCAAGTCTAAGTCTGTTGTAGTGTCTGAAGTTGGTCAGGATGCTCACAGCAAAAATAAAACTTTTCCAGACTGATTAGAGCACTCATTTGCATATTGAAGCATATATACAAAGTTCAGTATGACTTAATTACAATTGTCATATTCTTTGCAGCCTTAGTTTACAAGTGATACGTAGCAGGTTTTTGTAGTTAAAATTATGTACTAATATCACTGCAGTGCAAGTGCAGACTGAAACAGAAGAGAGTTTGCAGAAGTGCCTGCCTGTTATTTTTCACTTTCATGTCATCAGTCCCCATTACAAGTGAGATATGTGTTTGTTTTTGTGCAGATGAAGAGTATGGGTCTGGGAGATCCTTTGTTTTTTTCCTTCATAGACCCCCCTCCATCCTCCAGCATTCAGACAGCTGTGACATATCTGAAGGAACAAGGGGCACTGGATGTCCATGGACAGCTCACACCAATTGGAAGGCTGTTGGCCCAGCTGCCTGTGGACGTGGTTATTGGTATGAGTGCTTTTGTTTTCTTAATGAACAAGAACATTTTTTAAGCTACTGAAAAGTATGCCAAGTAAAGACAGATATTTTACTCTAAAATAATGTAATTCATTAGCTATATAGTATTGTGCTGAAGGCACACAGTTTCATTTATTCAATTCAAAGGTGTTTTTTTCCAGTGTCAGGACAAAAATAGAAAATGCATTTAACAGTAAATATAGGAACACATTTTTTTCCAACATTTTTGTGTCCAAACTTTGCCTTCATTACAGACTTACTTTCATTTCTTTAAAATTAAATGAAAATTTTCTTATTTTTCCCTTTTTTCTTATTTACAAATTACAGCTTTAGACCTTATTGCACATCTCAGTTGGCAAGTTTGTGTTCTAGTTGATTTTTATTTTTTTTTTATTTTGTGTCTATTTTTTCTCAGTAACAGCTTCTTGACAGTTACACATCCTTTCAGACCTATAGCATTGAGTTGTCTTCTCACAGTGAAAGGGTACACAGAAACATCTGAATGTGGACAAATTACATAGATAGATTTGATATTATACTTAATATTTTAAAAAAATAATGGAAAATTAATAATAACACTTAAGTTTTGACTGGAAATTGAATAACCTTTGCACAGTTGTTGTAAATGTTAGGGTCAAGCAGTCCAATGTTTCTAGATTGAAAGTATGGGTTTGTGCATGTATGTTTTTAAATAACATGAATTCATTAATTAGTGAAATGTACAGTTGTATATTCATTTTAATCAATAATGAATGGTCAAGCAGTCAGATTGTTCTGGATTAAGTGTGTGTGTGTGTGTGTGTATGTGTGTGTATGTGTGCTTGTGTTGTGTGTTTTTAGGTAAAATGCTAGTCCTGGGTTCACTATTCAGCCTGTTGGAGCCAGTGTTAACTGTAGCTGCAGCCCTTAGTGTTCAGTCGCCATTCCTCCGCAGTGCTCAGCACAACCCTGACTGCTCCACTGCGCGTCAGCCTCTGAACAGTGACCTGGGAGACCCCTTCACCCTTCTCAACACCTTCAATGCATGGGTGCAGGTCAGCCAGATACAAGCTGCTTACCTAGGTGGTTAAGATTTAAGGGGACTTCTCGATTTTTCTTATTTATTAATTAATTATAATTTCTTAGCATTTATTTTGAAATATTGGTTGGATTGCACCAAGACTGATGGCTGAAATATTTAAATATGAAAATATGAAAAAAAAAATTTAAATATCTGAACATAGGAACATGGCTATATATGTAGTTAAGTCAAAGTAAAAATGCTACAATAAGGCAGCAGTAGTTGCAACAAACTAATTAAAACAGTTAATAGTTCTTTTTAGAACAGCTAAAGACATTCTGTCTCATTGAATATTATGCATGGTGTTTTTTTATAGGTCTATCAATATTATTTCTAGTTAGATTACTAATTCTGTTTGACTTTTTGGTCCTCTGTAGGTGAAAGGGGAGAGGGGAGGTGGTTCCAAGAAGTGGTGCAAAAGAAGAGGACTAGAGGAGCAGCGACTGTATGAGATGGTCAATCTGAGACGACAGTTTAAGGTAAACTGAAGGTAAATGTGTGTGTGTGTGTGTGTGTGCGCGCGCACGTGTGTGTATATTAGGGGTGAGAATCTCTAGGCACCTCACGATTCGATTACGATTCACATGGCTGCGATGCAATTATAAAACAATCATCGATGCATCTTGATGCATTTTTTTCTGTACATCTTTTATCACTGTGTGACAACTTTGTGCTTTTAAAGCAAAGTATTTATAATAGTTCATTACGAATTTACTTGCAATATCTTGTATTAGTGTATTAACAAATGGAAGTGGTTTGGTAAGTGAACTGGAAGGCTCTCATTCACTGCTCTTGTTTGGAGCACATGAGACACTGCTGCCACTAATCTGTGATAAAATGCGCAGTTAAATTAAAATATGATCCTATGGTTTCAAGGTGAAGGTAGGGTTACATCAGGGATCAGATTTGAGCCCCTTCTTGTTTGCAATGGTAATGGACAGGTTGACAGATGAGGTCAGGCAGGAGGCTCCATGGACCATGATGTTTGTAGATGACATTGTAATCTGTGATGAGAGTAGAGAGCAGGTGGAAGAGAATCTGGAGAGGTGGAGGTTTGCACTGGAGAGGAGAGGAATGAAGGTCAGTAGATATAAGACGGAATACATGTGTGTGAATGAGAGGGAGGCAGGTGAAAAGGTGAAGATGCAAGGAGTAGAGGTTGTAAAGGTGGATGACTTCAAATATCTTGGGTCAACCATCCAGAGCAATGGACAGTGTAGAAAAGAGGTGAAGAAGAGGGTGCAGGCAGGATGGAGTGGGTGGAGATGGGAGTCAGGGCTGATGTGTGACAGAAGGATAGCAGCAAGAGTGAAAGGGAAGGTTTACAAGACAGTAGTGCGTCCTGATATGATGTATGGTTTGGAGACTGTGACTCTGTCTAAAAGACAGGAGGCTGAGCTGGAGGTGGCGGAGATGAAGATGCTGAGATTTTCATTGGGAGTGACAAGGATGGACAAGATTAGAAATGAGCAGATCAGAGGGAAAGTGGTGGAGCAGTTTGGAGATAAAGCCAGAGAGGCCAGGTTGAGATGGTTTGGACATGTGTTGAGGAGGAATAGTGGATATATTGGTCAAAGAATGTTGGAGATGGAGCTGCCGGGTAGAAGGAGAAGAGGTAGACCTCAGAGAAGGTTTATGGATGTAGTGAAGGTGGACATGGAGATGGTTGGTGTAAAAGTAGAGGAGGCAGTGGATAGGGCAGAATGGAGGCAGATGATCCGCTGTGGCGACCCCTAAAGGGAGCAGCCGAAAGAAGAAGAAGAAGAAGAAGACATTAAAATATGATCCTGTGGCAGTAGATGTTCACACAGCACATTACAGCTGTTTAATCCATTTAATCCAGTGATTTTTCAGTTTTGGTCTTTTTGTAGAGTGCAGGCGACTTCTGTGTCAGTAAAATGTGTTCGAGATGAGACGCTAGATCTCGGCTCCAAATTGGGCAGCATAGTGCAAAAGCTCCGGTTCTCAACAACACAGAACAGACCCTAATCCTTGGCAATAAAAGTAGTGACAGAGTTTGTAATTCACTTCTAATTTGGTTGGAAGCTCTGACACGCTTCCTTGAATATTTGGAGAAGAATGGACTTATTCGCCTTTATAAGCACTGCAGTTGGTTTCCTGATACGTTAAATCTGCAATGAGAAACTGTCAAACACTAAAAAGTTGTGACAAAAGGTCACTTTTGAATGTTGGTGGTGCTTTCACACTTGTGGTAGCATGAGACGGACTCTAAAACTCACACAAGTGGCTCAGGTAGTGCAGCTCATCCAGGATGGCACATCAATGCGAGCTGTGGCAAGAAGATTTGCTGTGTCTGTCAGCATAGTGTCCAGAGCCTGGAGGCGCTACCAGGAGACAGGTCAGTACACCAGGAGATGTGGAGGAGGCCGTAGGAGGGCAACAACCCAGCAGCAGGACCACTACCTCCACCCTTGTGCAAGGAGGAACAGGAGGAGCACTGCCAGAGCCCTGCAAAATGACCTCCAGCAGGCCACAAATGTGCATGTGTCTGCACAAACGGTTAGAAACCGACTCCATGAGGATGGTATGAGGGCCCGACTTCCACAGATGAGGGTTGTGCTCACAACCCAACACCGTGCAGGACGCTTGGCATTTGCCAGAGAACACCAGGATTGGCAAATTCGCCACTGGCGCCCTGTGCTCTTCACAGATGAAAGCAGGTTCACACTGAGCACATGTGACAGATGTGACAGAGTCTAGAGACGCCATGGAGAGCGATCTGCTGCCTGGCATTTCTTTGGAGGGCCGCACAGCCCTTCATGTGCTCGTCAGAGGCAGCCTGACTGCCATTAGGTACAGAGATGAGATCCTCAGACCCATTGTCAGACCATGTGCTGGTGCGGTTGGCCCTGGGTTCCTCCTAATGCAGGACAATGCTAGACCTCATGTGGCTGGAGTGTGTCAGCAGTTCCTGCAAGATGAAGGCATTGAAGCTATGGACTGGCCCACCCGTTCCCCAGACCTGAATCCGATTGAGCACATCTGGGACATCATGTCTCGCTCTATCCACCAACGCCATGTTGCACCACAGACTGTCCAGGAGTTGGCGGATGATTTAGTCCAGGTCTGGGAGGAGATCCCTCAGGAGATCATCCGCCACCTCATCAGGAGCATGCCCAGGCGTGGAGGCCACACACAATACTGAGCCTTATTTTGACTTGTTTTAAGGACATTACATCAAAGTTGGAACAGCCTGTAGTGTGTTTTTTTCCACTTTAATTTTGTGTGTGGCTCCAAATCCAGGCCTCCATTGGTTAATAAATGTAATTTCCATTGATGATTTTTGTGTGATTTTGTTGTCAGCACATTCAACTTTGCACAGAACAAAGTATTCAATGAGAATATTTCATTCAATCAGATCTAGGATGTGTTATTTGAGTGTTTGAGTGTGTGTGTGTGTGTATATGTATGTGTATATATATATATATATATATATATATATATATATATATATATATATATATATATATATATATATTCAGCAACCGAGGATCAGAACACCACTGCCCGATCCACAAAGCCCTACTACTGCCCTTCCCATTGGTGGTGGGTCGATGGGAGGTGGGACTCATGTAACCCCTTCGGGCTGGACCAAAAGAGAGGAGCTGAGCTGTCAACTGATCACCACCTAGTGGTGAGTTGGATCAGGTAGTGGGGGAAGATGCTGGTCAGACCAGGCAAACCCAAACGTATAGTGAGGATTTGCTGGGAACGTCTGGCAGAAGAACCTGTCAGATTGATCCTCAACTCACACCTCCGTCAGAACTTTGACCAGCTATCGGGGGAGGTGGGGGACATTGACTCAGAATGGGCCATGTTCCGTTCCTCCATTGCTGAAGCGGCTGACTGTAGCTGTGGCCGCAAGGTAGTTGGTGCCTGTCGGGGCAGTAATCCTCGAACCTCGGCTCCGAAAAGATTCTGGCAAACCGTCAGGCGACTCAGAAGGGGAAAGCAGTGTGCCACTAGCACTGTATATAGTGGAGATGGTATGCGGCTGACTTCGATGGTGCCAGACTGGGGTGGTGGTGCCTCTTTTTAAAAAGGGTGTGTTCCAACTACAGGGGAATCACATTCCTCAGCTTCCCTGGTAAGGTCTATGCAGGGGTACTGGAGAAGAGAGTCCGGCTTATAGTCGAACCTCGGATTCAGGAGGAGCAGTGCGGGTTCCGCCCTGGTCATGGAACACTGGACCAACTCTTCACCCTCTGTTGTGGTAAAGAAAGAGCTCTCGATTTACCGGTCGATCTACGTTCCCACCCTCACCTATGGTCATGAGCTTTGGGTAATGACCGAAAGAATAAGATCGCGAATACAAGCGGCCAAAATGAGTTTCCTCCGCAGGGTGTCTGGACTCTCCCTTAGAGATAGTGTGAGAAGTCCGGTCATCCGGGAGGGACTCGGAGTAGACCCGCTGCTTCTTTACGTTGAGAGGAGCCAGTTGAGGTGGTTCGGACAGCTGGTTAGGATGCCTCCTGGACGCCTCCCTCGTGAGCTGTCACAGGCAAGTCCACCAGGGAGGAGACCCTGGGGAAGACCCAGGACACGCTGGCGTGACTATATCGACCAGCTGGCCTGGGTGCGCCTCGCAATCCCCCCGGAGAGCTAGTGGAAGTGGCTGTGGAAAGGGACGTCTAGGCCTCATTGCTTAGGATGCTGCCCCCACGGCCCGAACTCCAAGTAAATCAAACTTCTGTGAAATCAAACTGTCCACATAGGAAGCAACAGTGATTGACAATCAATTTCACATGCTGTTGTGCAAATGGAATAGACAACAGATGGAAATTATTAGCAATTAGCAAGACCCACTCAATAATGGAGTGGTTCTGCAGGTGGGGACCACAGACCACTTCTCAGTACTTATGCTTTCTGGCTGATGTTTTGGTCACTTTTCATTTTTGTGTTATTTTGTTGTCAGCACATTCAACTTTGTACAGAACAAAGTATTCAATGAGAATATTTCATTCATTCAGATCTATCAATCAATCAATCAACCTTTATTTTGACTCGGAAGTACATTGAGGGCAACCCTCATTTTCAATGTAGCCGAGCATTTACAAAAACAGGGATTGACATGACAAAGAAAATAATAACTACATTTAATCATTTTGAATTAAAAGAAAATTTTAAATAACAGTGAATAAAAGATAAAAGTAGATAAAAATAGAACTTGAGATTTAAATGATAAGAAATTAAGATCAAAAGTAGATAAGAAATTAGTAAGGTAATAATACAATATCACAAATTTAAAAAAGTAATGATAAAAAACTTTAAAATAAATAAATAAAAAGAGATAAACTAAGGAGAACTAACACAAAAATAAAAGTTACGAATAAATATGATTAAGTAAAACAGGTACAGTCTGTCTGTAGGTGGTTTGATATTAAAAGTTTGATATTAAAAGTGACACCAGTGAGCTGAGTTTTAGTGTTTCCTGTAGTGAATTCCAGCTCACTGGTGCACTGTGACTAAAAGCAGATTTTCCCAGTTCAGTAAAAACTCTTGGTACCTGGCAGTTGATCCAATTACTAGAGCAAGTCTGATCATTACTGTTATTTGTATTCATCAATGAAGTGATATATTCTAGCAAATGACCGGAGAGTGTCTTATAAATAAAAATCAACCAATGTGTTTCCCTTCGTACCGTTAAAGAGGGCCACCCAACTTTCGCATACAGCTCACAGTGGTGAGTTCTGTACGGATCTCCAGTGATGAACCTCAGGGCAGAGTGATACACTGGGTCCAGTAATTTGAGAGAGCTGGAGGGAGCATATTTATAGATAACGTCACCATAGTCCAGCACTGATAGTAAGTTGCTTCAACTAGTCTTTTTCTGGCGTGCATGGGGAAACAGGACTTATGTCTATAAAAATAACCCAGCTTCTGTCTGTATTTACTATTTTATTTATGTGTGGTTTAAAACTGAGTTTATCATCCAGCCATATGCCAAGGTATTTATATTCTGTGACTCTCTCAATAGTGGATCCTGCCAGGGTAGTAATATTTACAGTACTAAAATCAGTATTAAAAGAACTGGAAAACAGCATGAACTTAGTTTTCGTGGCATTTAAAACTAATTTGTGCTTAACCTGCAGAGCGTTAAATGAGCTCTGTAATTTTCTTGTTGCAGCATGAATAGAATCAGCTGAGCAATGTAAAATCGTGTCATCTTCATAAAGGTGAATTTTGCAGTCTGAGGTTGAAGCAGAGGTAGCAATATCATTTATGTAGATATTAAATAAGACTGGACCCAAAATTGAACCTTGTGGTACACCTTTAGATACAGATACCAACTCTGATTTCAAATTATTCAATGCCATGCATTGATTTCTGTCAGTGAGGTAGTTTTGGGTCCAGTCCAGCGCAGTTGCATCAAAGCCAATCTTTTCTAAGTTCCATAAAAGAAGAGTGTGATCAACTGTGTCGAATGCTTTTAAGTCAATAAAAAAAGCTGCACAATGTTTCTTCTCTTCTATGTCTGAATAAAGATTGTTTAAAACCAGTGTCATAGCAGAGAGAGTGCTGTGACCTTCTCTGAAACCAGACTGATATTTAGATAAAACAGAATTTTCATGAAGAAATTATTTCAATTGCTGGTTTACTAGAGATTCTAACATTTTTGCTAAACATGACAGTTTTGAGATTGGCCTATAATTATTCAGATCTGTTGTCTCACCACCTTTATGCAGAGGAATTACATGAGCTGTTTTCCAGACCCTGGGAATTCTGCAAGATAAAACTGAAAGATTAAAAATGTATAAAATGTATTCTAAAATAATCGGGGCTGCGAGACGCAATAAAAAGGGGTCCAGCCCATCTTCTCCAGTGGCTTTTCATGGATTAATTTTAGCCAGGGCATTAGCTACTAAATATAGAGAAAATGGCTGGAGTGAGAAAAGACCATGCGTTTTAGAAACAGTAGAGCTGAGATCAGTTTTATTCAATAGGTTTGTGCTATTCTTATCAAAGATGTGGCCGGCTGCAGCAAAATGTGAGTTAAAGGCTTGGCATATTTCCTTCTGGGCAGAAATCAGCTGCTTGTCAACTAAAACGCTTGTTGGAAAAAGGGGGGAATTATTTTTTAGAGAATTTACTATTTTCCAGACGTTTTGAGGGTTTCTAGTGCTGGTGATTAAGCTAAAGTAATATTCTGATTTAGCTTTTCTAACAGCAGAAATACATTTATTTCTCAGCTGTCTAAATGTAAGCCAATGGTCTCTCTCCCCTGAGCAGTTGACCAAGCTTTATTTCTGGCCTTAAACAATGAGGAAACTTCACCTGTAAATCAGGGACTTGATCTGTCTCTGATTCTTGACTTTTTGAATGGGGCATGTTTGTTTACCACTGTTAGGAAAGTTTTACTGAAGGATGTGTTATTTGAGAGTTCCCTTTATTTTTTTGAGCAGTGTATATATAATGTATCTGTGTGTCTGTATACGTGTGTGTGTGTGTGTGTGTGTGTGTGTGTGTGTGTATATGTATGTATGTATGTATATATACACACACACACACACACACACACACACACACACACACACACACACACACAAAAAGTTGAATGTGCTGACAATGGAATCACACAAAAAGCAACAATGCAAATCAAATTTATTAACCAACGGAGGCCTGGATTTGGAGTCACACACAAAATTAAAGTGGAAAAACACACTACAGGCTGATCAAACTTTGATGTAATGTCCTTAAAACAAGTAAAAATGAGGCTCAGTATTGTGTGTGGCCTCCCTACAATGCCTGGGCATGCTCCTGATGAGGTGGCGGATGGTCTCCTGAGGGATCTCCTCCCAGACATGGACTAAAGGATCCGCCAACTCCTGGACAGTCTGTGGTGCAACGTGGCGTTGTTGGATGGAGCGAGACATGATGTCCCAGATGTGCTCAATGGGATTCAGGTCTGGGGAATGGGCAGACCAGTCCATAGCTTCAATGCCTTCATCTTGCAGGAACTGCTGACACACTCCAGCCACATGAGGTTTAGCATTGTCCTGCATTAGGAGGAACCCAGGGCCAACCACACCAGCATATGGTCTCACAAGGGGTCTGAGGATCTCCTCTCGGTACCTAATGGCAGTCAGGCTACCTCTGACGAGCACATGGAGGGCTGTGCGAAAGAAATGCCACCCCACCCCATTACTGACGCACTGCCAAACCGGTCATGCTGAAGGATGTTGCAGGCAGCAGATCGCTCTCCACGGCGTCTCCAGACTCTGTCACGTCTGTCACATGTGCTCAGTGTGAACCTGCTTTCATCTGTGAAGAGCAGAGGGCACCAGTGGCAAATTTGCCAATGCTGGTGTTCTCTGGCAAATGCCAAGCGTCCTGCACGGTGTTGGGCTGTGAGCACAACCCCCATCTGTGGACGTCGGGCCCTCACACCATCCTCATGGAATCGGTTTCTAACCGTTTGTGCAGACACATGCACATTTGTGGCCTGCTGGAGGTCATTTTGCAGGGCTCTGGCAGTGCTCCTCCTGTTCCTCCTTGCACAAGGGCAGAGGTAGCGATCCTGCTGCTGGGTTGTTGCCCTCCTACGGCCTCCTCCACATCTCCTGGTGTACTGGCCTGTCCCTGATAGCGCCTCCAGGCTCTGGACACTATGCTGACAGACACAGCAAACCTTCTTGCCACAGCTCGCATTGATGTGCCATCCTGGATGACCTGCACTACCTAAGCCACTTGTGTGGGTTGTAGAGTCCGTCTCATGCTACCACGAGTGTGAAAGCACCACCAACATTCAAAAGTGACCAAAACATCAGCCAGAAATCAGAAAGCTACTGAGAAGTAGTCTGTGGTCCCCACCTGCAGAACCACTCCTTTATTGAGTGTGTCTTGCTAATTGCCAATAATTTCCACTTGTTGTCTATTCCATTTGCACAACAGCATCTGAAATTGATTGTCAATCAGTGTTACTTCCTAAGTGGACAGTTTGATTTCACAGAAGTTTGATTTACTTGGAGTTATATTGTGTTGTTTAAGTGTTCCCTTTATTGTGCTCGCTACGGCAGCACATGTACTAAAATTGGATCAATACAGAGAAGATTAGCATGGCCCCTGCAAAAGGATGACACGCAAATCCGTGAAGCGTTCCATATTTTTGGGGGCAGTCGTGGGCTGGAGGTTAGGGAACTGGCCCTATGCCGGAAGGTCGCCTCTTCGATCCCCAGCACAGACAGTCCATGACTGAGGTGTCGTTGAGCAAGACACCTAACCCCCAACTGCTCCCCGGGCGCCATGGATAGGGCTGCCCACTGCTCCGGGCAAGTGTGTTCACTGCCCCCTAGTGTGTGTGTGTTTGTGTTCACTAGTGTGTATGTGGTGTTTCACTTCACGGATGGGTTCAACGGAGATGGAATTTCCCTGTTTGTGGGATTAATAAGGTCACTTATGTTTTTTGAACAGTGTGTGTATATATGTGAATATATATATACATACAAAGCCAACACAAAAACACACAGTAAACACAAAAGTTTTCAAACGGTACTTTTTCGAAAAAAGCTATCCAATACCAAATACCCCAAGTGAAAAAATTTATTAGACAAATCTAGACTTCATAACTGCCAGAGCTCTGTTGAATCTAAATATCACAATCAATATCAAGTAGAACCTTCCCAGCATTATGCCATGGTCAAAAGAAGTTTTGAAAGAGATGAGAGAGAAAGTTAGTGAAATGCAAATCCAATTCCAAAAAAGTTGTGACAGTAGATAAAATGCTAATGAAAACAGGTAGCAATGCAAAAGCTTTTTGAACTGTGTTCAATTGGAAACAGTACAAAGACAAGATATTTTTAACTATGTATTATTATTTATATATAGCTACTAAATTTGATGCCTGTAGTGCATTCCAAAAAAGTTGGGACAGGGCCATATTTACTACTGTGTTACTTCGGTTTTCCTTATAACAATGTTCAGTAATCATTTGAAAAACTGTTTTTCTGACAGTAGTGAATCTTTATTTTCATTCTTGCTTCACTTCAACTTCTAAAGAGTTGGGTGTCTCCGTTGTCAAATACTACGCTTTATAATATGCCACATGTTTTCAATGGAAGACAGGTCTGCACCACAGGCAAGCCAGTCGAGCACCTGCACTCTCTTACTACAAAGCCACACTGTTAACACATGCAGGATGTACCTTGGCATTGTCTTGCTGAAACAAGCAGGGACATCATTGAAAATTACATGGTAGCATATGTTGTTACGAAATATATGTGTAAACCTCAGTATTAACGGTGCTATCACAGATTTGCAAGTTACACTATTGGGACACCCCTCCTAATCATTGAGTTCAGGTGTTTCAACCACACCCATTGCTAACAGGTGGATAAAATTAAGAATATAGCCTTGCAGTCTCGATAGACAAACACTGGCAGTAGAATGGGTCATATTGATGTGATCAGTGACTTTAAAATGACACTGTCATAGGATGCCACCTCTGCCACTAGTCAGTTTATGAAATCTCTGTCCTGGTAAATCAGCCCCTGTCAACTGTAAGCATTATTATTGTGAAATGGAAGACTCCGGGAGCAACAACAGCTTAGCCACAAAGCAGTAGGCTACTTAAGCTCTCCAAGTGGGGCTGCCAAGTGCTAAAGCGCACAGTGCCTATTCTCTGTTGAATCAATCACTAAAGAGTTACAAATAACCTCTGGAAGCAGCATTAACAAAAGTAAAGCACGCAGCCGCTGGACTCAGTAGAAACATGTTCTGTGGAGTGATGAATCATCATTCTTCACTCTCTGTCTGACAGTCTTATGGACGAGTCTGGATTTGGCGAACAGAAGAACATTAGCTGCCTGACTGCATTGTGCCAACTGTAAAGTTTGGTGGAGGAGGGATAATGCTATGGGGTTGTTATTCAGGGGTTGGCCTAGGCTCCTTAGTTCCAGTGAAGTTAAATCTTAATGCTTTAGCTAGGGCTGGGCGATAAAATAATTATCGCAATATAACTCTCATTGATAGAGCTATAAGAACTGTTTGATAAATTTTCCATATAATACATTGCTCTCACACTTCCACATTCTGGCAACAGCCCTGGAGGCGTTTTCTGCTGCCAGGAAAGCGACATTACTCTGCTCGGCTCAATTCCAAGTTTTTGATTAGAGAGGGAGGGAGTAAATTATGTTGCCAAATATGCTTTAGCAACGTCTGACACATGGAGTTCTACATTCCCTGTTTGAGTGGAGCAATCAGTGATCTGTTCTCCTGTGACCAAGTGTGAGTGATGAGATAAGAGGTGTAACTGTACTGGCTTAGAGTGAACACACCTTTCCTAACCTCCTAACAAGCTTTAACAGTTTTAAATTACATCAGCTCCTCGAAATTACATGGCTGTGTTACAGCGCTCAAACAATCATATTTAAGTATTAGTGCTTTCCCAAGCCCAAGACCTGGGCTCATGCAAGTTACAGCACTGATTTAAACAAAAGTAAACTGAGGACCCTGTGAGGCATTGGAGAGCAGGAGAATGCTATCTTTCCAGGTTAGCTGTTTTTAGCAGCTGGCTAACTTGAAGCAGCACTGCACCACTCGCACAACACAGCAATCTAATTTTACTGTAGATAAAGCACCAATTTTTAAACATACCTAAAAGGAGGACACTGTTTGTTTGGTGTTAGTTATATTGCGGTTTACCCTGCAAACTACTATAGAGAAATCCAGACATCTGCTAGCAGGTGTTTGAAAATTGTGATATACTCTGATGTGGATGTGGTAGGAGCAATGGCAGAGCCTTGTGGCCATGCTTTTCCAGCTGGTAAAAACAGCTAACCAGAAACTTTCTCCCACTCTCCCAAGATAGACTTGTGAAATGTTCCACTGTTTATGTTCTGACCACAGTGGATAGATTAAAACAGCAATTAACCACTCAGGAGGAAAAATCAGCCTTCAAACTTGAAAGAAATAAGGATTTCACATTGTTCGCAATATGCCTAGATATCAAACGATATGAATTTTGTTTATCATAACATTTTTGGCCATATTGCCTCGCTCTAGCATACCAAGACATTTTGGACAATTGTATGTGGAATTCATTTGTGGGAACAGTTTGGGGAAGGCCCTTTTCTAGCATGACTGTGCCCCAGTGCGCAAAGCAAGGTCCATAAAGGCATGGCTAGCTGAGTTTGGTGTGGAAGAACTTCACTGGCCCACTCATAGCTCTAACCTAAAATCAAGCACCTTTGGGATGAACTAGAATGGAGATTGTAAGCCAGGACCTCTTTTCCAACATCATTGTCTGATCTCACAAATTCTCTTCTGGATGAATGGGAAAAAAATTCCCACACGCAGATTCTAAAATCTTATAAAAAGCTTCCCAGAGGAGTGTAAGCTGTTATAGCTGCAAATGGGGACCAACTCCATATTATTGCCTATGGATTTAGAATGGAATGTCTAAAAATTTCTCTAGGTGTAATGTGTAGGTGTCCCAATACTTTTCTCCACATAAAGAGCACTTGCCTTTGATACTTATGTACCCTACAGCAAAACAGACATTGGCTTTTGAACTGTGCATTGGTAACAGTCAGGATGGTCTGTTTCCTCTTTTGCCCTAAAGTTAATCTTTTCTTTTGCCAAGGAAGAGAGCAGGAGAGTCTGAAAACAGAGCTTTATACTTTGTCTTCTACTCCCCCAAGGCCCTAGTTTTGGTCATAAAAAAGTGTTCTCATAGAACTAGATCCTATTGTTTAAAAAAAAACAAACAAAAAAAAAAATCATAGTTGTGTTTCTTGGGTACTTGGATCCTACTGTAAATAGTTTAGTGTGGTAAAAAGTGTGTTCTGTCCCAGGAAAGCCAAAATTATGCCCGTAGATGGGGTCATAAAATGTCATTTGGACTGTCGTAAATTAATACAAGTAGCCAAATTTTAAGGAAAACAAACAAAACGATGAGGGAAAAAAAAAGAAATAAGAAAATAAAACAAAATCCCAACATTTCTTCTCCTTGAACGCAACTGAAGCATTAAATACAACCAGTGTAACTACTATGCCTTATTTAATTCCAAAGTTACTTATTCCATTTTCAGTACTGTTCAGTACTGAGGGCGCCATCTGTGGTTAATGGAGCACTGACTTTGTTCTTGTGGTCTGCAATTGCTTGAATCCCTTGCCACATCCGTTGGGGATCCGAGTTAGTGTTGAAGTGGGCTGCAATTTGTGTGCTGTACTTGTGCAATTTGCAATTTCTGTCCCTGATTGTGTGACTCATTTCATTCTTTCCCCAATAATTTTCACTTTAGCCTAGAGGATATTGACGGAACGTGGAGTGTGTTCACTTTTTCTCAGTATTAGAACTAGTCGTTTGAGAATTTAACCATTTAATTTTTCCTGCTGTTTCAAAGATTGCCACTGGTCCCTTGTCTGTACACATTTAGAACCATAACAGTGGTTTTGATCCCATTCTGACTCCTCTGGAATAGCAAACCTTTCATACATTTTTTCCTTTTTCTTTGAAAAGAATTGACCTAAAATCTGCAGTACATCTCCCTTGAATTGACCATGATCATGCACATGTAGATGTTAAATCATACCGGGAAATCCCACAAATGTTTAACGCTAATAAAAATCCTGTACATTTAACTTGGGAACATTGCCCCACAGAATTAAACTGTAAACTACCTCCCCATATTGTCAGACCCATGAACACCATCCCATGTTCCCATGTTCCCATGTTCCGTGACCCAGAGTCAATAGGACTTATGCAAGTCCTCTCTTTTGTCTGGCGGTTAAGCAGGAGGTCTCACTCATTGTTTTTTTTTGCAATGCTAAACAAAAAAGAGGAGATTGTCCCAACTGAGTCACTGGATCAGCTACAGTTGATATTTTCTTTTGTAAAGGAAGAAAGCAGGTTTGCAGAAATTACTTTATTGTAGAAGCATGCTGTCCATCTTCAAACCCGGTCAGCAGCTTAAAACAGAGCTTTATGCTTTGTCCACTCCTCCCCCAAGGCCATAGTTTCATTTGTAAAAAGCCAAAGATCTATCGTTTAAAAAACCGACTTTGCTTTCTCGGGGACACAGATCCTGTTTTATTTACTCTAGTTAAATACTGCCCTGTGATGGACTGGCATCCTATGACTCCATGAACTGGATAGGCTCCAGCACGACCCTGAGGGAGAAGCGGCTTAGAAAATGGATAGATTATTTAACTATCCATCCAATCTTAAGGAAAAGGAGTAACACTTAAAACTATGGAAACATAACAGTGAGGAAAATAAAACAAATGAGACAAAATCCTAACAGCCATGAAAACACAATGTCCATTATTTCCAAAAACAATTTAAAAGGTGGTCTCACAGACCACATCACATCTCCACTTTGCATCAGTCCATTTTTATGATGGGTTTTAGCCCACAGATGTCAGCAGCATTTTGCTGATACATGACTTAACTTGCAGTTTAACTTTTATTAATGCAATTTTTAATGCAGTGATCTGAGGAATCAAAGGTCACAGGCGATCTGTGTTGTTTTTCACCTTGTCCTTTATACACAGATTTCTCTGGATTCTCTGAATCCTATAACAATGAACTAGAGATGCTGAAATCCCTAAACGCAGATGCTTGTTGAGGAATGCTATTCTTAAACTGTTGACACATTGAATCACATTTTGATTCGTCCTCTCTTTTATAGGACTCTGCCTTTCCTGAAAGCCCCTTTTATACTCAAACATTATTGCATCACCTGTTCAAGCTGTTTTTTTAGAACATTTCACTGCATTCCTTAAATTGCACCTGTGCTAACATTGTTGGAACATGTTGTAGGCATCATCTTCAGAATAAGCTTAAATTTGCAAGTAAATGAGCATTTAAAAACTGATTTGTGTTTCACTGTTTTTCTTGTCATATATTACATTTTAAATGAGGATCTTAAACTGAATGTCAAATATGTTAAATAATGGAGGAAATTGTGCAAATACTTTCACAACACTGTGTATCTCTGTAGATGTTAATTGTACTCTGTGCACTGTGTACCCTGTGTGTAGGAGTTGTTGAGGAGCCATGGACTGCTAGAGCCAGAGAAGCACTCTGTACAGTTAGCACAGGACCGGGCCCAGCGCAGGAAGAGACTGACTGAGCGTCAGAGACTTTTCCAGCTTAAAAGGGAGCATGACCTACAGGAGGGCAGCCACAGGAAAGTGCTTTGTCTGGAGGAGGGCCTGGGTGGAGAACCCTCCTCTGGCTCAGACAGTGAGGGAACCAGATCTGGCAAGAAGGACAAAGACTCTGCAGGACAGGACATGGACATACAGGTGATTAATTTGAGGAACAGCAGCACAAGTTTTAAATTTTTCTGATTTAAAAAATGTTTTATTAGGTTAAATTTATTATACAGTTCAGCAGAAAACTTGGGATCAAAGGCTGAATTGCAGACAATAAATTAAGAAAGTATATTCTTAGTCGTTGTTTGGCTGGCCCTCACAGGAAGTGAAGTTCAAACTGCGGCATAATGTGAGTGAGCTTCAGGAAGCTGCGTACATCAGTGCGGATCTGTCATCTCGGCAACAGGTTCTGCTCAGACTGGTGCTGTGCCGGGGCTTGTACCCACAGCTAGCACTGCCTGATGAACATAATTCTACCCGTAAGGACTCGGAACAGGTATCGGTCTTGCATGCCTACACACACAGATACATACTGTATAACTTCTCCTTGGATCTTGGAAATTGAGATGGTTCAAAGTTCCTTTAATTTTCAAATCCTGGTCTGTTCTTAAGGATGGAATTAAAAAGAACCAAACAGTGGCTATCAGGAGTGGTGCTGACAAAATCTACACCACACACATTTCCATTCAGGAATCAAAGCGTGCATTAATATATTTAAAATAATCTTCTCTTTATCATCTTTTAAAATGGTAAAAGCGAGACACTTCCTTTTGGAATAAGGCTGACAACAACAGAAACCCATGCACCTGTCTCATATGCCATGTAAATATGTAATTAGATATACTTTTATTTTATTTCTCTTGTACTTTAAGTTAAGTATGCTAAATTGCCCCTAGGTGTAAGTGTGTGAGTGACTGTCTGTGTCTGTCTGTCTGCCCTGCGATGGACTGGCGACCTGTCCAGGGTGTATCGTACCTTCCACCCGATGACTGCTGGAATAGGCTCCAGCACCCCCCCGCGACCCTGACGGAGAAGTGGCTTGGAAAATGGATGGATGGATGGATGATTGTACTTGAAGTTATGCCTAGATTTATTTCTATTTTTCTGCGTAGTATATGCAAGTTTATATGCAATTTGCTACTGAAACACTGCAATTTCCCTCTGGTATCAATAAAAATTAATTAATCGATTGATCCATCCATCCATCCATGCAATATCTATCTATCTATCTATCTATCTATCTATCTATCTATCTATCTATCTATCTATCTATCTATCTATCTATCTATCTATCTATCTATCTATCTATCTATCTATCTATCTATCTATCTATCTATCTATCTATCTATCGACAACTTCTATCTATCTATCTATCGACAACTTCTATCTACCTACCTATGTGTGTATCAGCTTCCATCTATCTATTGGCAACGTCTGTCTACCTATATATCGATAACTTCTATCTATCTATCTATTGACAACTTCTGTCTATATCTATCCATCTATCTTATCTATCTGTCTATCAGCAACTTCTATCCATCTGTCTTATCTATCTGTCTCTCTGTCTGTCTATCTGTCTGTCTATCTATTGACAACTTCTATCTATCTATCTATCTATTGACAACTTCTATCTATCTATCTATTGACACCTTCTGTCTGTCTATCAACAACTTCTATCTATCCATCGACAACTTCTATCTACCTATCTGTGTATCGACTTCCATCTATCTATCGGCAACGTCTGTCTACCTATATATTGATAACTTCTATCGATCTATCGGTCTATCTATCTATCTATTGACACCTTCTGTCTATATCTATCTATCTTATCTACCTATCTATTGACAACTTATATCTATCTGTCTGTCTATCTGTCTATCTATTGGCAACTTCTGTCTACCTATCTGTCCTTCCCTCCCTCAACAACTGTCTATCTATCTGTCTCTCGACAACTTCTATCTACCTATATATCTATCGACAACTTCTATCTACCTATCCATCCATTCACAAATTCTGTCTACCTATCTATCCCTCCCTCCCGCAACAATTATCTACCTACCTACCTAATTAATACATTAATTTTTTTTTGAGGGAAAAAAATAAACCAGATGTTATAAGTAATCTAGCCTGAAATTGCTCACACTTTTATCCTTTATAGTTTATAGTAGTTTATACAGAAACAATATTGTATCAGTTTTCCCCTTGACTGATATTCAAAGTTTATATAACATTTATTGATTTCAGAAAAAAAAAATTGCCATGCCATCTCTAGTCATTACATTTCTTTGTTTTCAGCTTTATTTTTATTCCAGTTTTGCACATTATCATGTAATTAATTAATATGTAATTTTAGGGAAGTGTATTTTAACTTCTTTTCACCAGTAAGTGACACATACGAGGGGGCAACTGAATGTTCTAAAGTTCTGAAGTTACGTTTACCAATTATTACTACAAATGAAAATACCATGACCAAGGCTAACTTTGACTCTATGTATCTGACTAGCTCTCAAAAGCTGTCCATCACATCCTGCTGTATAATTATTGTGCACCCATGTGTGATTTCCTCACACCACCCTGCATTATATTTTCTCTCAGAGAACATAGACTAAAGGTTGTCTGTCTTATCGCTTCTGAATGTTTGCTTTTGATATGGTACCAAACACCACTATTCTTAGCAGCACGCTTCATTTTTTAGTAGGCCTGTCAAGCCAAACCAGTTACCTATTGCACCCTTATGCATACAATACAAGAATGTTCCTCAACTTGAATCATTAAACCACCTATACAATTGTATGCTTAAACTGTACATTGGACATTTAGCATTGGCCAAACAGTTGTTCAGTTTGTTGGTGAACAGTTTATCAGTTAATAATTTACATTCCTATCTAATATACTTTGTCTTTATTTTAGGTGTTTCACACTTGTAACAAACAAGGAGTTGTGATTCACCCTACTAGTGTGTTTGCCAGTGACCCAGAAGTGCTACATGTTCCTGAATATGAGTCTAGCAAATTTGGTATACACTGCCTTTAAGCATTTCACATTCAGTGATTCAAAATGTCTGTCTAATCTACAGCTCACCTCACTTGCGCTCCTTCCCCTTACATTTCTCTCTTCTCTTTAGATGCTGATAAAGGTCAGAGTAGTAGGCATCAGTTGCTGGCTTTTGTAACTCTGCTGGAAACCAACAAGCCCTATTTGTCCAACTGTGTACGCGTCCCAGCCCTGCAAGTTAGTATAATGACTTTGGCACAGTAGTAATGACTCACTAAATGAATAGCTAAACAATAGAATCACTTATTTTTAATCCTCATTCGCTTGTTTAATCTACACTACTCTTTTTAGTACATCTATTCACCATTTCCTCACCTCTCCAGACCTTGCTGCTAGTAGCAAACTCCATAGACAGCAATGCAGATTGCTCACGGCTGGTTGTGGATGGCTGGCTGGAGCTGAATGTGAGCGATGGCGAGGCTGCTTTGAGAGCGCTTTCTTCTGCACTGACACTCAGGGGTGAGTGGGAAAGTCTGCTCCAAGCTCAGCTGGTCCATGCAGGTCCAAGTTCCACCACAGGCCTGGGGTTTACAGGGCCTAAATTATCCCGGCGCAAACTGGAGAAACTCGCTGATGGACTTATACGATTTCTAGTCTATACTGAGGTACTGGATCATGTAATTACATCAATTAATAATAATGATATGTTTTATTTATTTTGCGCTCTTCTCAAACTGAAGGTTACTTACAAAATGAATGACCCAAATTTTGGAGCAAGCCAAAACAACAAAAATTACAACACGTATGGTATGTTGACAAGGTAAACAAAAAGATTGGTGTTCAGCAGAAGAGAAAAGTAAGAATGCAACTGAAGGCTAAAGGTCAAGAGGAAAAAAACAGCTGTGGAAAATGTCTGTAATTTGTATTTAACACAAGTATTAATAAAATTAAGTAAGGTGAATAGAAATAAGAATTAAATTAAAGCACTGTACATGCCTCTTATAAACTCTTTAAAAGTTTGGCAACCAATCTTGTAAACATTTCTATTGCATTTTCACAGTTTCTTCTTATCATTTGATATCATAAACTGAAAGTCAAAAGAAATAGTTAATGCATACTTCTCTTATCAGGTGAGTTATAGTCTGAGACGGCTGACCGCACTCCAGCCCCAGAACCTGTACATTGGACCTCAGCTGAACATGGAGCTTTCTTTGCCACAGCTGTTTCCTGGAATGAGTGCTGAACCGGATCCAGTTAAAGGAGGCCTGCGTGTGACAAACTACTTCACATACAACTGTCTCTGTGTGAGTAATGCTTTCGCTTTATGACTGAAGCATGCATGTACAGATGTCAGTAATAAAGTATATCCTTAAATATCCTTATATCCTTAAGCATATCCTTATCATTAATTGCTGTATATGCTAGCATTCACTGGCCACTCCATTAGGTACATAATTCAGTTGGCTTGAAAAAGCCAACTTACTGTTCTTCATAATCTTCTTATTATACTGTTATCCGATTTATCAATTTATATTATTATAGTTGTAGATAATAGCTTGTGTGTGTGTGTGTGTGTATGTGTGTGTATAAATATATATATATATATATATATATATATATATATATATATATATATATATATATATATATATATATATATATAAATATTATAGCAACTATACTGTTATCCGATTTATCTTCTTCTTCTTCTTTTGTTTATTTTTCTGCTGGATTTTTGTCCCGTAACTAGTCCCACAGTTTTCGAGATATCAACGCCTTCCAACTCCAGATTGTCCAGCCCGGTTGTGTGATGCGTGCTTGTATACAGCTTTTTGATCGGGTGCATGGTTTCCGAAGAGCGGCCCAAAATGTGGGAATTTTTGTACCATTGAAAATAAATGGGGATGCTGTTGGCACACTGCCAGACATGATGTCACAATGCCTCTTCCTCTCACACAATACCTACAAACCACGCACGGAGATTAATGTCTCACCTGCTCCCAGCCTGATTCTCAGCAGTTCTGTTAAGGTTTAACTGCTTTTAAGGTGGAATTGCACCAAGATAGCACAGAATTTTCCATCAAATCCACCGCATTACTGACCTGCACACTTCCATGTAGTTTTTTCATCCCTCGTTCCTTGTATTGACTTCGATAGTATCCGCTGCGTTGTTGCACATTTTGGAGCTACAGCATCCTGTCTCAGATATTTTGCTAATACAGCGATCCTTACACTCTGCAACAAGACCTTTTGGAAAGTTGTGGAATCACTGAAGAAAATGGGTATAATAGCTATAATGTGATGCTTGAACATCCATTACCACAGAATCGTATGTCACTGTAACTGCGCATGTTATCACAGATGAGTGACAGCAAGCATCTTATGTGCTACAAACAAGAGCAGTGAATGGGAGCCTTACAGTTGGCTTGCCTCATCACTTCTGTTTATTTTATTAATAAAAGACATTTAAAGTAAATTCATCATGGATCATTACGAATACTTTGCTTTAAAAGTACCAGGTCGTCATGCATGGAGAAAAAAGCCTGTATAGAAAAAAGATGCATCAAGATACATTGATAATTGTTTTATAATCGCATTGCAGCCCTCTGAATTGTAATCGAATCGAATTGTGAGGTGCCTAGAGATTCTCACCCATAACCCCAGTGTAGATGGAGAAGCGGAGATGGAAAAATTTGCCATTTGCTACCAAATTCCATATTTTATGACTTTACTCTGTTTAACTGAATAGAATAGCCAGGAATGAAAGTTAACATTTTGTTTGTTTGTTTGTTTGTTTCTTTTGTAAAATAGTCTGTATTCTTTTTTTTCTTTTTTTTTGGCAAAATTGGCAGTATGGAGACTATTGTTGTACCAGGTGCAACAAAACCTGTGCAGCACTGTACAGTGTCTCTATATTCAGTACTTGGTGCACAGCATGTTATTTTGAATGAAACTGTTTTATTTTAAATTGTCCGAAGACAGCTGTTTGAAAGGGCTGCATTTTACATAGCATGGACCACTTGTTTTCATAGTGAGAGTATATAAATTGTAGGTTTTGTTCATACACAATGTTCTATTCAAACTTACAGTGCAAGTCAGAACAAGATTTCTAAAATCATACAGTGAATATCTGGCATTTAAAGGACATTCAGCTACAGCTCAATCAGCCAAACAAAAGACTACACAAGAGCTCCTCGGATATGATTCCTCCCGTCATTTAGCTACAGAGACTGAAGTCAAAAGACATGAGGAGCAAACTACAGCTGTGCAGAAATGGTTTTCTGACCTGGAACAAAATCTGCTCATTTACACTAACAACTAAGTAGGTTATTATCTCAAGTAATTCTAAGTAGGTTACTCAGTATAGTTTCGGACTCTGTATCAGCGAGTGTTAAAAATGATCGTACTCGTATTTGTACTTGTACTTGGTCTGGAAAAAAATCGTATCGATGCATTCCTAATCCTGGCTTTTAGATGCTGTCTTTTACAATGTTTTCAATGCTTATTTCAACATTAAGCCAAAACAGGAAAACACATTCTAGATGTTATAACAGCATGGCTGCGTTATAAGAGTGTTTGAATGCTAGACTGCCTGCCTGCCTCCTATTGAAACCATGTGGCACATAATGAAGTGCAAAATATCAAGATGAAGGCCCCATATATATATATATATATATATATATATATATATATATATATATATATATATATATGTATATGTATATGTATATGTATGTGTATGTGTATGTGTGTGTGTGTGTGTGTGTGTGTGTGTGTGTATATGTATGTGTGTATGTGTGTATATATATGAGAGCATATTTTAACAAAAAATGGGGAGTTTGTAAATACTTCTTTTAATTACAGCAGTCATTGGAATCTTCCAGACATCGTAAAGACACAATCCACTTGATATATGCAAACTTTTGACAAACTATCTGATATAGTAAATCATAGGTGAATGAACCCTCTAATTGATTGTTTTATAATTACCTCTGAAAAACAAAGTAGCCTAATTCGCTTGCCAGAAGAAATGTATGGTAACCTGAAATGTGTTGAGTTGTGGAAAAAATTGAGCTTGAATATCTTTAGGTGTGTGTAAACTTCTGGCCGCAGTTGAAGTGGGCAGTGAGTGCAAGTCTTTGTGATGAGGTTGTGTAAGCATTAAAGGTACCCATTTCAATAGTGAATCAAATTACTGATCAAAGTAATATACAAAGAAGGAAATCATACTGGGTGTTGCACATAGCAAAATAGTTCTCACATAGTTTATGGGCCATTCTAGTATCAAACTTGTGACGTTTTTGTAATTTTCTTTGTTCAGTAGTTGGGTTTAAGCATTATTTAAAGAAATGTAACATTTCATAAAATGGTTGCCTTATTAATTCTGAAAAATGTTCATTTACATGTAGACTTCGAATCACACACCACTTTGAAATTTTATTTAGTATCCTGGAACAAGAGCTTAGCAGAGTAGTGATGTTATTAGATGCCATATTTGGTACGCCAAAGAAGCATATTTTTGCAGTTGTAATAAAACCTTGTTTCTTCGAAAATGCAAGTTTAAAAGAAAAGGAAAACATGTAAGATAATGTTAAAACTGAAGTCATTTATACTTGTAAAATTTGCACACTGAAAAAGGCTTGCGCTTTTAAGTGATATACACAACTGTGTTTACAAGGTTTTGATATCACAGAAACAGTATGCCTAAGCAAGGCTTGAATCTTATTTGTTTCTTTTTCTTTGTTCTCTGTGTGTGTGCTACATAGGACTTCAAAGACCTGTACAGTGAATGCTTACGGATATTTTGGAGCTGCCCTCATTGTGACCTGCGCTTGCCCCTGACGCCATTGGAGCGCATGCAACATGAGGCCACCTGCAGATTTGCAGAAGAACAGCTGCCTGAGGACGGTAAGACACGAGGATGCATGAATGAGGCAAAACAGAAACATTTACTATAAAATTGCTGGATATTTGATAGATGTTTGTCTTACTCAACCATATAAAATAGAATTTGGATTGTCTGGTTGGATTCTCAGTATTTAACTAGCCTTTGCTCTGGGATTATTCATCCATTCATTTATCTGCTTTTACAGACCCTGACACACTTAAGGCTGCGTCCTCATCTAGTCTGACTAGGCTGTACCATTGTGATATCTGTGACAAAGATCTGACCCTCACCTCCACAGAGATACTCCGCCACAAGCGCCAGCACCTGCCCTGAACTCTGCGTCTTTCTTTTGCTGCGTACATGGCTCTGCCCTATGCCTAGGCTTGACATCTGCTCTACTCTGTACTCTTTACTAACCTGAATTATTCATAACAAAATGGAGTTTCTGGTGGAAGAAAAAAACTTTAATTTGTAGTTTATGTATATATTTATAACAAAGACTTGGAGTCATTATGAACTACTGATAGTTCATTTTTAACAAATTGACCTGTATATTTCTGTAATAATAAAATACTTGTATGAAAATCATTTGCAGTTTTACATCAGAAACAAATAAAACGTTTTGGAAAGCTTTTTCTTACAGTTGCCTTCTTGTGGACAAAATCTGAATTACATCTTTTACTATGGTTAAATATTCTGTGCGGATATTTTTCCAGCAGGTGTTGCTGAGGAGTAACTCATTATAAAATCCAGAGAGTCAATTTTTAATTTTTAATAGTTTTGCTGAAGGTGGGTTATCAGACAAAACATATGCATTATTATGTGCTGGTATTCACTCATGATGGCAATGTCTATAATTACATTTTTGGAGAAAAGCTTTTGTTCAGCAAAGGCCAAAAACATGACAGGAATATTGGGCTTTGCTCTTGCTTGAAAGGATTCTGACCAGCTTTTGCAGTTCCATAGACCAGTGCTTCTCAAACTGGTCCTCAGGGACCCATAGACAATACAAATTTTTGCTCTAAACCTGAGATGTGAGCTGAGATTGAGTAATAATGTGGAACATCTAGGGGTCCCGAAGGTCTGGTTTGCGAACCACTGTTATAGACCACTTTGATTATTATTTATTGTTGTTCATGTAAAATGTTTCAGAAGCATCTGAACATACATGAAGAGGGGTAAATTGTTCACTGTTGGGACCTGGCAGTTCAGCAACACATTCATAATGAAAAATATAGAAAGTATGATCCAGAGTGTGAAAGTTTCATTAAAATATAGAATGAGGGTTTAATTAATGATACAAACCCACAATATGTAACACTTCCAAAGCAGCACATTGGCACAAAGTCAGAGAAGTAAGACAGCACAGAAAATAAAAACCTGTCTCCAAAAATAAATAATGAATCAGAATAAATATCTCATTAAATAAATAAACAGGTAATATTTTCTCATTAATTACTTTTCAAACTAATAGATACATACATATTAAAATATGCACACTGGCTGAAATAAATGGCCCAAAGAAGTAAATAAGTATTCAGGTACATAGTTACTTGGAAATTATGTTATTGATTAATCAAATAAAAAGGCACATTTATTAAGATGTACAGATGGGGCATTTGTGGGTGAACTCATCTAGGAATTCGATATGTCTCGAGGGCTGGATTACAATGAGGCTAGTGATGGTCTCACACTTGGACAGGAAAAATGGTCAGTATGTGGTCACATGATTTCCACATGTTTTCCCCTAATCCGTCACACTCTAACAACCTTCCTTCATTCTCCAGTCAGAAGTTAACAAAACATTTAGTTTTCATGTTACATCAGAAAACTTGCTCACCACAGATGTGCTTGTGTTACATTGATTTTCTCTTTGACTTGGCTGAGAGGCACGGTCCTCTAGAAGGAGGTTTTGTCTGATTCTAATCATGAGAAGCAGAGGTATGAATGAGCTGTAGGGGGTTAAAATAGCAGCTTTGAGAGAATAATGTTTTAAAGCCATGTTCTCTCACATATATAGTAGGTTTGAGGTCCAATCTGTGATCCCAGGCAGTATTTGATCTGATTTATGTGAATTCTTCACTACTAAAAGCATTCTAAAATTGTATATCATTTAATCATAGACCAAGGTGACAACTCTTCACAGTAAATTCCTTTATAAAATCCCAGTCATGTATTAATATGAATACAGTGTACGATCAGGTCACTTTGCAACTGATTACAGTGGCAGAAATCAATCAGATCTTATTGAATGCCAATATAAGTGGGCAAACAGGTCATGGGAATCAGTATAATGCAATATATTAAATAACAGTGAGAATTTCTTTATTTAAGTTGTATCCTACACAGGAATGTGTTTGCACTTCCACTTTTCCAGTAATCTTTATTGTTCTCATGGTTCAGCCTAATTTAATTTAACTTCATACGTCTCTGTGATCAAAATCCCAACAGGCTTTTTATAAAATATACTCTTTCAGTGCATTGCTGACTGTGCTGTGTGATGGATGTTGGTACTTGTAAATAATTGTTACTATTTATCTGTCTGGACATTCTCCTGCGTGTTCTTTTTTTTGGTTAGAAGTTTCAACACGTGGAAACTTGGTTGCTGACAGTTATATAAGATCCAACTGCACTGTTTATAGAACAGTGAGCATGTGTCTGCGTACAAAAATAATTTGGATGAAACTGTCTTGAAGCATTTGACAAAACTACGTTTGTGTATCTTCACCCTTTGTCTCCAAAAACAGTGAAATGCTCACAAAATTCCTCCAAAACAATGTGCTCTTACATGACGCTTTACGAAACTACTCCAAAGACAACTCCAGATCATAGCACTGTCTTTTTATAATGTCTCTTTACTCATTTCTTTTTTCTCTAACCTCCATCTTTCTTGCTCTCTCACTGTCTCACTCTCCAGAATGTTGAGGTAAAACTCTAAATTAGAGGTAAAAGGGGAGTGTGTTCATTAAATTAATAAATCCAAAAATTATCAAAAACCTTTCAATATTTCAAGTAAAATAAGATATACTAATAAAAATTATGATAATTGTACTTATAAACATCATTTGTATTTTTCCTTGTATTTTCTTTCTAAATAAAAAACCTAACTATTGAAACACTTTATGTCAGTGTTCCCCTCAATGCTTCACCTCCGAGCACTCACACCAGCCAGGCAGAGCTCATAGAGGCTGGAAGTGGGAACAGTTCTCCTGCGTCTGCCTCTCTAAAGAGCATGGTGACTGCTAGCTCATCACCCGCTGGCGTGAACATTAAGGGTCCAGGTAAAGAAGAGTATAAGTGGAATGCAGCAGAGGATTGTGGTGGGAGGAGGGGATTTTTTTTCATGAAAGTGTATGAGATCTGGCTCTGCTGTTCCTCAAAATGACAACAATATCTCTGTGCTCCCTTCCCTCTCCCGCCCCATCACAATCACCTTAACCCCACCCCCCACCCCACAAACTCCACAAGACTCATTCATGGCCACCCACTCCGACCTTGACCCAGTCTCCCTCCCTCCCCCAGCCAGGTCTCACCGCACAGCCTTGTGCTTTCCACCACAGCAGCCGCATCTTTCCCCGCAGCGCAGGCATGCGCGCAGGGGCAGGTAGCAGCACATGCAGGGCACAAAAAGTGAAAGCGCCAGTAGTGCCATCCAGCGGGCACAGCAGAGCGGGTGTGGCCGGTGGCCCAGTGAGTCCTCACATGAGCATGGCTCCCAGAACTCGCCCTCTGAGTCCGACATGCAGTGGTAGAGCAGGCTCTCAGCGCACCAAACACACGTCCACTGGCGTAGGCAGTGCAGGGCTGGGTCTGGAGCGTCCCGGCAGCGGCCGCGCCCATTTTCAGAGGCGCTGAAGACCGAGCGGCAGTACACGCAGCGAGATGAGCATGAAGACGAGCCCTGTGGGCATGGGCTGTCATCATCGGGTGAGATGGCGTCTCCACCCCCACTGGCCCCTCCGCCACCCCCTCTCTTCCGAGTCCGAGAGCGAGGTGTGGCAAGCGAGGTATGGATGCAGCATGGTGAAGGTGAGCCTTTGCCCGTCTCCTGTGGTGAGCCGCCAGCAGAAGACGAGCCAGGCACAGCGTTAGGCATACAGGTGGGCGAAGAGGAGTGATGCTGAGAACCTTTGGTGTCCAGCATGACGGTGACCTCGCAGCCTGTGATGCCCACACCTGCCAGCTCCTTTTCAAAGCGCACCACGCACAGCTCCGATTTGTCAGGACCGCCTCCCACAACTACACCCCCTGTCAGACCCCCAACCTTGGTCCGCGTGGCTCCAGCACGCCGGTAGTCCTCATAACCCCGGGAGCCCCATAAGTCCTTGCAAGGGTCAAGATTGCGCAGGTCACCTTCCTCCAGCAAGGATATAGTAGGCGAGAGAGGGGACAGGGGAGAGGAGGCAGGAGGCACCAGTGGAGGGGTTGGGGGAGCAGGTGGAGGGGGAGGAGGGGCTGGAGGGTTCAACACAGCCGTCACTTGAGAGAGCTGATGCTGGGTAGGCCGCGTATGGATCTGGTCACAAGCAAGAGATGTTAAGAAGAATAAGTACATATCCACACAGGTATAGTTTTCAGCAAAAGATGATCACCTGGTGCCCTGGTCCTGTTGAACAGCTTTAGCTACCTTTAAAATTAATGGTAGAAAAATGTAACATGCAAAGCTGCTTTCTATTATTCTGTCTGTGGTCTTGCTCTCAGTTGGAGAATCACACTCTGATGGACAGCTGAAGGGGGCTTTACCTGGGCAGGGGTCTGAGTAGTGACGGCATGCCCTGCCCCATATCCAAACTCCTCTGCTGCAGAACGCACAAAGCAGGTGGAGGAGGACTCGCTGGTCACTATGGTGATGGGCTTGGGTAACATCTCCTTTCTGCTGTTGGAGGACGACTCACTGCCTGTGTGAGACTGAGACAGACTGCAAGTCATCAAACATGCAGAACCAGCTAGTGCTACTGCTATCAAGGTACCCTCACATGACACAGAAAGTCTAGCTACAGAAAGGCTAATGTTATGAAGCTCTATTGAGCTCAGACAAATGGCAACAATGGCTGAAAAATCCTTATTCCAAATAACCTCTTACTAACACACAATATAAGTGACTGCACCTATACTTCATTACGTATCTCAATGAACACTCTGTCCAAACATACTCCCCTTCAAATTAGAGAATTCAGGTTCTATAAGCACTGAATGCTTATAGAATGCTTAATGCTTAATCCATCCATCCATCTTCTAAGCCGCTTCTCCGTCAGGGTCGCGGGTCAATTGTGCATTTACAGCTTGTATAATATCAATAGGAAAAGCACTGCCAATAGAATGGGACATTCTGGAGCAGCTAACATAGGCCTGGGATTATCATGCCCAAAGTTACAAAAGCTAGAGCAACAGATTTCAAATCAGTCCTTAAGGCCACCAGATAGTCCACATTTTTTCTCTATTTCCATGTGTGAGAGTTGTGGTCAAGGAAAAATTTGAACCATGTGAGGACATGTTTGAGAACTATTGAGATAGAAGAATATGTGAGAATTGTGTTCTCTGGAGTGACAGAGCACCATCAAATACCTTTGGGGAGAGTTAAAATGCCATCTGTGATCCAACATTGGTGCCTGGCCTAACTAACGCAATGTTCCAGCATCTAGGGTATAGCCTTAGTAGAAATAGAGGTTATTACTACAGCAAATGTGAGAAAATGTACTGCTAATACCCTTGATTTCCAAAGAATCATTGCATGTGCAAGTGTCTACATACTTTTGGAGATCAAAACTTGGTACAGCAGCTGTAAAAAATAAAAGGTTCTTTCTGCAAACACTGCTCAAATATCCACTGCCATTGAGTACAATATGCTGCCTTTGTGATGTTCCAAGCCATGGTGTGCTCCTTCTAGATTTTTCCTTTCTAATTCATCATTTGTAGATGCATATGGACTAACATGCAGGTGCTGTTGTATGAGCAACTGCACATCACTGTGGACTGCTAAAATCTGGAAGAACATACATACTATTAAATCAAATAGGAGACACAGTTGCTTTTTTTCTGAGGTTTGTGAGAGGGACCCGCTAAAATAATGACTACAGAAATAAAACAGATTTTTAATAAGGCTGATTTTGAGTGATGTTAGAGAACTGTCCAATCTCGAAATGGTAATCAAAATCAAAAGTAAACTGCAAAACTAAAACACTCTTCGCTAATGGCTAATGTCCTATGCTTTTAAAAATGCTCCTACTGAAAAGGTTATTAAATTATTTTTGACTTAAGGTTCTAGAAAAAAATACATTCACTGTTGTGGAATTTACAAAAATTTACAAATTTACAAAAAGGAACTATACTTTAAAAGGTTCTTATGAAATAAAATAACCAAAACTATTTTTATGAACCTTTAAGAGTGTACCTGATTATAAAGATTGGCATGCCTCTCAGCCAATCACAGTTGTCTCTAAACACTACTTCTTCTGTCTAATGAAGAAAAAAAAACTCTGACAAAACTCCTCAGAACAAACCTGCAGGGAAAATTGTGGTGGCAGTAATTGATCATCTGGAGACTGGTGCTGTTTATCTCATTCCTGAAGCTGAAAAGATTTTGAATTAAAATATGGTGAAGAGCCGACTCACAGCTCTATGGCAAAACTAGTAACAGACTCTAAAGTAAGCTAAATTATATCTGAATTTGTGTATTTGCTAACAATCATTTTATTATGATGTCTAATAATAAATAATATTATAGTATGATGTCAGAATCAGTTACCTTTTTTTAACTTTTCTCTTAACTTTTCTTTTTGGCCATTTAATAATTAAGAATTTAATATTAAGTCAGTATAAACAGGACTGTATAGTGCTTGCACATGCATAATAATAAATATTAGTTTATTACAGTTTGCTGAAAGACCTTGTGTGACAAGTCCTTAGCACATAATTTTGATCTGATTAGCTCCAGTGTTAGCTTTAGTGTTAACTCAAATGAAGGAACAGCTTTCTTAGTTCACACTTCTTCATTATTGGACATGAAAATATTCTGCTTACACTACAAGTGGCTAAAAAGAATTTAAGGTTTGTTTCAGGTAAACATAGCTTCCATTTCAATTTTTGTTTTATCTAAACTGGGCTATGAACTGGCCGTTCATAATGTTAGTTCTCAAACATGCATGTCTTCATTGAACATATTGCATTTCCAGTCTGTTTTTTTTTTAATATTATGTTTTCATAGGTATTAATTTGTGTGCTTCTAATTTTTTCTTCTTATAATCCTACCAAGATGTTCAATCAGATTTTTAAAAAAGTGGTTTTTAATCTTATAATCCTACCAAGACTTTCAATCAGATATTTAAAAAAGAGGTTTATCTCTGCATCATGGATTTGCCAGGTGAAATGGAGTGGGGGAAGTGATTAAGGACTGATATTTTTTTTTTCACGCCTGAGTTAGATGATGCATTAGCAATATAACACTCACTGCTTGACCATCATCTTCAGTGTCTCCCTCCTCTGGTGTGGAGGAAGAAGGTGAGTCAGATGCTAAAAGAAAGAATTGAATTTGAAAGAAATGAAATGAAAGGCATTTTAATTTTCTCTTGTAAGAAATTATATTAGACTACATAAGATAGACACCTAAAATCCTAAAACAAAACTGGTTATAACAAACACAAGATGTTTGCTATAACAGTAAGACACCAGAAATTAGAACTATGGCCATACATTATCAACAAATTCTATTAGTATTCTATCTTATGCCTCTGGGCTCCTTTAGTACCTCTGTCCAACTTGTCAAGGACACATTGAAGGCCCTTCTCAAACGATATGGCATCAGCTGGACTCTGGAAGGTCAGGCCAAACTTCCTCTCCTCCACACGCCAGTGGTGAAAGATGGGGTTCACCTTATTGTAGACCAAACCCTTCTGAACGGCGCATTCAAGCACGGGCTGCATAGAGAGAAAGGGGTAAGTGTAAGTCCGCGAAGGGGTGGTTTGGTACCCTGACACCACAGATGCTCCAAAGCTGCTGACACACAGAGGGCACAGGTCAGTGTCCTCAGCAGCTTTTTAAGGAAATGGTGGGGCAGTCAAGAGACAGGCATGAACACACACGCACACACTCACTGCTCGATCGCGCAGTCGCTCTCCACGTATGACGTACTCCCTCCGTCCTCTGCCTTCGGAGCTCCGCCCCTTACAGATGATAACATGGCTGAGGCCACCACCTCCAAGGGGCACCCAGCCACCACTAGAGTCGTCACGTGTCATCACCACTGCTCGGACACGCACACTGTCGGGAGGTATGAGGTGTGAGGACACAGGCTGAGCATGAAAAACACAAATACATACCTGACCATCTAAATATGAAGACTATTATTCCAAAACAGTGTATATCCATTTGCAACAAGAATAGCAGCTCATGTATAATGCATCTTGTCAACAAAATGCTTTTTTCTCTCATAAGGGTAGGATTAATCACAGTATACAGTACAATGCAGAAGTCAGAGACTACCTTTCCTAAACCAGTCAAAACAGCAATTAAGTACCAAGCATTCATTTTTCTGCAACAGAAAACATATATTTGACAGAAAAATTAAACAGAAAACTCAATAACTAAATATAATATCTTTTTTCAGAATTTAGTGTGTCCACTCTTTGCTTTTTCACAGCTTCCATTTTTTGGGAACCTTGCTTTCAGTTTTTCAAAGAAATCAACAGGAATACTATTCCACACCTACAAAGTTCAGTGTTCTTGTTTGCATTTTCTGCTTCTCAAATCCAAGTTCAGCTTTCAGTGATGTTGAGGTCTGGGCTCTGTGGTGGACAGTGCCTTTTTCTGAGTACACAAATCCTGTTTTTTTTTTCAATTTCCCTTTCTTATTAACAGCTTCTTGGCAGCTACACAACCTTTCAGACCCATAGCATAGATTTTTCTTCTCACAGTGGAAGGACGAACAAAA